>NC_081208.1:668736-968736 GCF_902713425.1 Acipenser ruthenus
TGAGTGTGATAAGAAGGATGAAGATGGAGAAAAGAAAACCAAACACAGCATTGACGGTATCCTTGGAGACAAAGGTAGAAATAAATAAATAAATAAATAAATGAATAAATAAATGAATGAACAGCTGGGTCATATCGGGCATGCATGCTATTTATGTATGGATTTATTTCTGCATTTGTTTTGGAGCGCAGTGCATAGTAGTTCTTGTTTTTGAGATTTTCGCTGCTCGTCACACACCTTGAAGCACTCTAGAGTTCAGACCCTGTGGTTTGTTTTGGCCTGTGGAAAATTATTTGATCAAGAGAGGATTTTTTGTTTTGTTTTGTTAAGTTTCCTAATATAAATATATAAGAAGCGTGAGGCTTGTTTGTGTGCTAAGCGTGACTGCATTTGAACTGTCTAATAAAATGCGTTTTCTTTAGCGTACAGCGTTATTTACAACGAAATATCATATTCTATTAACAAGTAAGCCTGTCAAAACGTGGTCTCCGCGTTTCATCAGCCGTGTCCTCATCCGGGGAGGAGACTTCTGCCTTGTATTTGACTGGGAAACGTATCCTCGGCACTGGAGGATTCTCCTGCTATGTCGCTGCTAGCTATAGTTACTCAATTATTTATAGGAGCCTTGACGCAAGGTATTTGGGACGAGTAAATGAATTTGTACAACAGCCTCCTCTCATCCTCTAAACGGTCCCTTGAAACTGTGTCTGACAGTTGAGCGGTTTGACCATCAATATCAATTAGAACGACTGGAATGTAACTTGTTAGATTAATCGAGTTGAGCCCTGACTCGAACTACACATACAGTATCTCAAAAGCGATAATAATAATAATAATAATAATAATATTATTATTATTATTATTATTATTATTATTATTATTATTATTATTATTATTATTATTAATAATAATAATAATAATAATAATAATAATAGTGTACGCATTAGGAAGCTTGTAATTGTGTTTGCAACTATGATATTGTTGTTATCGTTCTTTAATCTTTACCATATATATATATATATATATATATATATATATATATATATATATATATATATATATATATATATATTGAGTTGTTTTTTTTTGGTCAAGTCTTAAATTGAGTCGAATTGAGAGAGGAGATCACACCTCCTTCCGGTATTGCTGTGCGGCAGTGTGTTTACTATGAGCAATACGCATATTACCTTTTTATTTTAGAGGAATTTCACACATTGTCACAGTGGGCGTTAAAAAAAAAAAGTGTGCTGACCTTATAATTTGTATAATGTGTGTATGTCTTGCATAGACGTTATGGGATGGGTGGATTGGACGAGCATAGGGTTGCAGAGTATAACAGCCTATACTGGTAGCTTTACTGCATTTTAATGGGTTTTGTCCCGTGCTTTGGCACATTTCTCTGTGTTGCGTTTTAATTGCTTGGCATAATTTAATAATTGGTTTAGTCGGATTAACGTATCTCTTTCCCTGGAATAAATTTCATTTGATTTTTTCCTCTCCTCTATGCCAGTTTTCCTTATCGTGACGTTTGACAGAAAGGCGTGTTCCGTCCAGTGGCGTTCTTGTTTAAAAAGAAGGTCTGTGTCTCGAGTCTCTATTTAAATGGACCCTATTTTCTATAAGAGAGACAAAAAGTTACTAAATGAGACGATCAAACATTTGTCTAAGGGTTTAAATAAAAGTCCACAAAAGGGTTTTTTTTTTCTTTATAAGATTCAGCCTTTTCTCCAAACTTGAAGATGAACTTCGTTAACAAAAAGCTTCTCGTCTATTGAGCACTTTTTTAAAGCGAGGATTCCGGGGTACAAAGACAAACATTAAAAAAGCAGACGGGCTAAATAGAGAACGGGCCTGTCCATTCTCATTTCAGGGACCCGCGGAGAAGAGAAAGAAAAAAGGTTAGGACAAAGGGCCAAAGGGGAAAATAAAAGGAGATGAATTATTCACTACTCCCCGCTGCTCGATAGTTTTGTAATATTATAGAATCGTCTGTTGGAAAAGAATCGGCGTCGGGCAGTGCAAAGTGGTTCTTTCTTGTTTGGAAAGGGCCATTGCACATTTTGAAATCGGATCCATTGTGTACCGGATTGCGCACTTTGTGTTTGTGTGTGTGTGTGTGTGTGTGTGTGTGTGTGTGTGTGTGTGTGTCAACGTATCTTACGATTTAGGTCACATTTTGAAATACCTATACGGGAAATAAAAAGTGGGTAGCAGATTAACTTCATTCTATTTAAGTAGTTTTCGCTACTGTTTAGAAAACTTTTAATTTTTTTTAACTAGTTTTAAAAAAAGAATCGGCTGTCCTCTGCTGACGCTTTTGTTAATTTTCATGTATGTATTTAGTTATTTCTGTTTTTTTTTATTTCTGTCTGTTTTTCTATCGCCTTGTCTTCATGGTGTGTTTTATGGCTGATAATAATACAGTTACATAGGTGTTATATAAGCGCTTTTTCTCGATGTGTGCGCCTTCTCGTAGCTTTGAATTGCTCTGTCTTTTGAAGTTGTCGAGTTCTGATTTATGGATTTGCTTGCAGTCAGTATAGCCGACACCAGGAGAGTCGCCCACAACACATAGCATGCGCAGTTGGCGATGACAAAATCCAATTGTTTAAATAGCATTACAAAAAAAAAAATCAGGCTTTTGGGTATTACTCTTGGTGTATTTTTGTTTGTTTGTTTGGGAGTGTCGCTGCATTTTTTAATGTATGTATTTATTTATGTATTATCCCGTTACCGTTGTTCATAACTTTACACCCCAAGCGTTGCACCAAACTTTCCTTTGACGCGTTTCTGTCGTTCTTTTGTGTATTTTCCTGCGGGATGCAAGACTCAGCACACACTAAACGCTGTCCCTTTTTAAAACGCTTTTTTCTTTTTTTTAATTCTTAAAGATTCCTCTCTGCGCCTGTTGTGGTTCCATCACCCGCCTTGTATTTAATAACGTTAAGACTTATTAGAGGCAGCGATGAAAATGGTGGCTCTTGAATGGGTAGCTGTGTTGGAAAGGGGGTGTAATAGCTCGGGGACATGGTAAGAAATGTGTTTATCCCCAATCAGCCCTCACTCTCTGAGTTTCAAGCACAAACGTTATTTTGAAGGGTTTTAAGGGAGATTATTTTGAGCCTTTTATTTCTTTTCACTTTCATCTCTAAACGGCTCACTCCGGCTAGCCCTGGGCACAAATTCATGAGATTTTAGGTTTCTTTTATAGTTGTGAAGAGTTTTTTTTTTTTTTTTACATTTTTTTTTTTTTGGGGGGGGGGGGCGTTAGGAGCTCTGACGTGCTATCTAGAACTGGTTTGAGATTTTAAAAATAAATGCATGGAATACAAGTCATATTTTGATTGATATATTTTAAAATAAAACAAATTAAAATGATAGAGTTTAATTTTGGAGAAGTTAAATTTGAACTTTGGCGTTCTTTCTTGCTTTATTCTGAAAGTTTTGAATGGCATCCATTCAGCCTAACCATGATTGGCAATTACACTAAACTGCAGCTATAAACTGACTCGCGCAACAGAACAGATTGCATTCGAAAAGTATGTTGTCCTGATATTTCCATAGCAAGTTGTGCAGTCAACACAAATGCTACTATAAATACAAACGTTTCAACATGGCAGTTGTATTTGAGAGGGGAGGGGATGACCTGTTAGAAGCGACACAACAATATTAATGCAGAGAGCAATAATCGGAATTTATCAACGAAAGACATCTAAACAATGTAGATTACAAGTCACTTGACTATTAAATAACTATTTCTTTAGTGTCTGTTTTGTACATTATAAAAATCAAACAAGAAAAAAACAGCCCTTAATAGCACGGGTTAACTGCACGCCCGTACAGTAGAGTCGAGCGACATTTACTCAATGCCAGCACAGGGCAGTTGTGAGGAAATGGGAACGCGCACACTGGTGCTCAGTATAAACAAACAATGGAAGGGTGCTCCATAATGTCGCTTCCAGTGGGCTGAGAAACACAGGGAAGCTGTAGAGAGATTGTGTTCCCTAGGACCTGCCAAATCCAATTAGAGAGAGAGAGAGAGAGAGAGAGAGAGAGAGAGAGAGAGAGAGAGAGAGTCAGTAATAATAATTAAACAACTTCTAGTCTTCACACCTGGAGGCGGTATTGGTGGTTTTGAGAGGGGGGGGGGGGGGGGGGGGGGGGTATCAGTCCATTTATCTGTAACAATCTGCATTGATTAAACCAACAAGCAGCCGTCTGTAAATATGTGTCAGAAAGAGACAGGCGAGGGACGCGTCAGCAAATCACCGGATTACCTGAGGTTCCCAATCTAATCAAACATAGACCAGGCAGGATTTACGAGCGCTGTGAGTGGGATCAGAAGAAATAATAGGGGCCGCTTGAAAGATAGAAGGGGGTCTAACAATCTCGTGCTTTAGGCTGGTTTCACTGTGCATTCGATCACATGCAAATATAAAAGGTGCAGTGTTCGGGGCGCGTAATCACGCACACGGCTTTCTTGTTACCGAAGCGCAGAGACAAAGCTGAACAATAACGAGATAACACTCAGGCATGCAAACAAGAGCCATTGTCTAGCTGTAAAAAAAAACAAAAAAAAAACAGTTTCAATTGCAAAGTGTAAATAAACAAGCTTCCTCGCTCACGCAAATGCAAGTGTGTGTTTTGACGTGTATGAAAGTGAACGAATGTTGCTTATAAGGATGAAGATACATACATTGCATCACCTGGAAAGTCAAACTTGTAAGCTTTTGTCCATACACTGTGTAATAGAAAGCAGACCCCGTTAAACCCACTCCATCATCACCACACACACACACACACACACACACACACACACACACACACACACACGCACACAATGTGTTGCCGGGACAAACTAACATTGAAATATACAATGCATGTGTATATATTTTTGTAGTGAACTGAATTTTATATTTAGTCTAGAATAAGCCTCGTTGAAAGAAAAAAAAAGACGGGATGAGGCGAAAGACCACTTCAAACGAATTCGTCTGGATTGGTGAGAGGGAGATTTAGTGAAAGTACGGGGAAGTTATTTAGATATTAATAACATCTTCTCCTCAGGCATCGGGAGTCACTGCATCTGCACTTTCTCGCAGCTATTTGGCTGGGTTGAAATTGAGGGAGACCCAAATGTTGGGTAGAGATAACACAATCATCACAGCCCGGTCCTGTGGCTGTGCATCGCTGCATTAAACTGGGATTAACCTCCCCTTTCCCCCCTCGCCTCCTCGCCACCACATTTCATAGGAATTTTACATGGAAGGATTTCTTTTAGGAACATACAGGGGAGCCAGGACTCGGGGAGCAGTAAGGCACTTAGGAATAGAATGAAATCCTTTCACAAAATTACACTGGCGATAAAATAGCAAAAACATTATAATAATAATACAAAATGCATTGACTGATTGGTCTTGTCCCTTGTTAAAGAGGGAATACAGGGAGACTGAAACCTGCTCTTGCTTATGGAACAATCTCTCTCTCTCTCTCTCTCTCTCTCTCTCTCTATATATATATATATATATATATATATATAGAGAGAGAGAGAGAGAGAGAGAGAGAGAGAGAGAGAGAGAGAGAGAGAGAGAGAGAGAGAGAGAGAGAGAGAGAGAGAGAGAGATTATTATTATTTATTTCTTAGCAGACGCCCTTATCCAGGGCGACTTACAATTGTTACAAGATATCACATTATTTTTACATACAATTGCATTATTTTTTACACAGTATTTTTTGCATATAATTACCCATTTATACAGTTGGGTTTTTACTGGAGCAATCAAGGTAAAGCACCTTGCTCAAGGGTACAGTAGCAGTGTCCCCCACCTGGTCAAGAGTCCAGAGCCCTAACCACTACTCCACACTGCTGTGGATGGATGGATGGATGGATGGATGGATGGGTGGGTGGGTGGATGGATGGATGGATGCAAGGGCAGATGTAAAGGTCTCATTCTCTTTCCAAAACGTATCCAGAGTAAGTGGATCCGTTTCCATTGCACAGAACCTTATAATAATAATATAGGCATATTTTTGGTGAAAAGCCATTTAGAAATAAATTACGCTTGCAAGAGCAACTTCATTACACGAAATCCTGATGAAGCCAATGACGTAATTCCTGGAACTAATCAAAATCAAACGAACCGAACCAGCAATAAATAACCGGAAGTCTGAATCCGGAAGGTTCGGTTAAACATGTTTCATGTTATATCAGGGAGTGTTTAGCAGAAACGCGAAGGAATGGACGTATGTAAAGTCATAATAATAATAATAATAATAATAATAATAATAATAATAATAATAATAATATGGGGGGGTGCAGAAGGAAGCACACTTTGAAATATTTTGTTATAGTTTTACATTAAACCAGACAGATGTTAAATGGTCTGCACATATTTCGCTATGTATTCCTCCACAGTCGTTGCTGAATTACAGCCTCACATTATCTAAAGCGAAGACACTCCATTGCTCTCATTGCTGGGTGATAATTATGCTTTTGATTAAGAAATATGCAATTTGAACATGGTGCCTTTTTTGGGGGGTCCTTTTCAAAGTAGTATTTTTTTCTTGTTCCTTGGCTGAAAATATGCAAGCAAACATAGATGTAGACAGTGAGAAGGATTACATTTTTCAAACCGGACTTGCATGATGTCAGCTAATGTCAATTTATAAAGACGTTAGTCTTCTTGGTGGTGCGCAATTTTATATTAGGCTCCTTCTTTGGAACGAATATTAATGCGCAGTTATTTCCAAGAGCAATACGGTGACCTCTGAACTTGAGGCGGGACCCTGAAGTCGTCATGAAGGGGATTTGAGTTCGTTTTTGAAAGTTAAAGAAAAAGAAAGGGAAGGAGAAAAAGAGAGAGAGAAAGTAGGTGAGGAAAAGAAGAGGCAGCTGAAGGAAATTGAGAGGCTTATAGTCTTTGATCCTTGGGTGCTTTTGCTTATCAGAAACATTTGCGGTGACAACACCACAATGGAAGTTCATCATATTACAGACGGACTGCGCTGCTTTCAAGGCAAGCTGTCTATTAATTAACAAGATCCCAGCGTGGTGGGACTGGCTCTATCTGCGCACACATATTACTGACGAGAATGGGCTTTCGGATCTCCTGGGATTTTATTTTTAAAAGGGGCAATCTTCTCTTTTTGGTCTTCTTAGGGGAAATTCTAAAGTCTACAGTGGAAGACATGGGGATTTTATCTCTCTGTATAAAGGAGAGTTGATAATCCGCGAGTACTGAGTAATTTTAAAAGCGCCCCCCCCGCCAAACCCCCCTCCATCATTTAAAGGTGTATGCGTTTTAATTTGACATGAACAGATCGTGCCTGTGCCAAGTCTGCATATTATTATTATTATTATTATTATTATTATTATTATTATTATTATTATTATTTGTATTCCATCATTTTAAATGCTCCAGTTTGCGCTTAAATAACATCTTGGTTTACTAAATATATAGCAGCCCCGATTACATTGAATTTCATGGTATCCTTTAGAACGATTTTTATCTATAGAACGCATGCTTTGCAGAATTTGGGTAGAGGCACTAATGAGACTCTTATAAGGGTAATATCCTCTGTGACCTTAAAAAATCAAGGGGGGGGGGGGGGGGGTCGGGGGTACTGCTTACAGTTTAGGAACAAAACGAACAAACGACAAGCCCCCCCCCCCCCCCCCCCCCCCCCCCCGCTGATATAAATGAAGGGAGGGCATTGCCCTGAAGGCTTCCAGATCAACCACTGCTTCTCTGTTTTATTGGCCGTCCCTAAAATTGGAGTGCCAGGGGAACTCTGCGTGACCCTGCCCGAAGACTAACGGGCTCAGTGTTTACTAGCACCCCTGCGGACCGGTGAGCTGCGGCCTTTAATCTCGGCTTGTCCACTCGACTCTCTCTGATCCGTGACTCTCCCATTAACCCCTCCAAACGCAATAAGCAGTCGGGTGTCCGAGTGGGGTTCACCCTCTAGGGGGAAAAACAAGAACATGGAAACCAACTTTCTTCTGCCTTCCAGCGTGCTGTTTATTTCCTGAAGCTTACGTTCTTTACGTGTCTGTTTTAAATGTATTGCTTGTTATATGGGAGTGATGATATAAGTGATTGTTATGAAACTACCTTCATTAACTAATGTAAGTGTGCACCTCTACTATGCAGATTCCATTACCAGAGTACAAAGCTGTAGTATTTCTTTTATCCAGGTAAAAATAAACAAATGAAATGGTGCGTGTGTAAAACAAGTTCTGTCTTTTCCTATAATACTCATTCTAACGCAACTTAATGTCCATACCATGTGACTATTTACAGCCATTATTATTATTATTATTATTATTATTATTATTATTATTATTATTATTATTATTATTATTATTATTATTATTATTATTATTATATGCGTTTTTACCTCGGCTTTATACCCAGTGACACAAGTCTGTTCAGGTACTAGCCTGCAGATTAAGGCGCCTGCAGTTTGCTCATTACAGGCTGGTAGGGATAGTTAGAGAGAATTTTACTTGGAAAGACTGACTGATGAAAATTAATTGCGGTGTCGGTGATGTTTGCCACCTCCTTCAACAAGTGTCCTTTTTTACGCCTTGCAGAAACACGCTTTATAATGTATTTAATAGCAAAGACTGTACAATGCTCTCGCTGGTAAGTTGTGATGCGTTCGCGTGAATCCGCTGCAGCGTGATACAGTGTATTATTAAAAAGTCTATCCGAACAGTGAGTTCAAATTAAAGGGTGACGTGTGTGATTCGTTAAGGCTGTTATCCAGGCAGTGTGAGAGTTTGGGGAGGGGATACGGTACGGTGCTGTGTATGCACTGTGCGCGAGTGCAAGTGACGTTTGTTTGCTGGAGGGGTCATTAGGGGGGGGGGCAGAGAAACGGTGTAACTTGAGGAGAACAACATTCGCGCCAGCTAGAGCGCAAAACAATTAATTTAAACCCAAATAAAACATGATAAGTAAATACACATCGACACTATATCATGTTTAAGAAGCCTATATCGGCGCACAAAGTGAAACTTTTGATGTATTTTACATTTTGAGCGTGCAGAACGGCTTATTGCATTTTTTATTTTAGTCTTCCTAAACTTAGATTTGTGTCTCCACTATGCATTAAAATAATGTTCTTTTCTTTCATGTTTTTTTTTAAATTTCTCTTTTTTCATTTGAATCGAGCCCTTGTTTACTCTCCTTTACTGTCCGCTACACATTCACAGTGCATTACGAAGAGCCACTTTAGAAAGACAAACATCTTCGAGTAAAGAAACCAAACCAGAAAATGGGAGCTTGAATGGGAGAATAGTTTCGCGGCCCCTTTGCCATGGAGTGTGCAGCAGCCTCGCGCTAATCCCGCTTTCATTTTTACCGACAAATGCCAAGAATCTTTATCTGTCTCGGGAGCCATCGGGAGACTGATTAGTTAACAAAAGGACGTCATTGCACAAAGAAAGAAACGGGAGCGCGGTGCTTTGGAGTCGCGGAACTCTGTGCATTAAAATCCACCCCCGACCCAGCTCAGTTAAAGACGACAGAGCAAATATGTTAGCCTTGGAGGAGAGCAATAATATGTGCAGAAACACTAAAACCTGCTTTAAAAAATATACAAATTCAAACAAATTTAATGAAAGTAGAAAAAGAAAAGCTTGATAACCTCCCAAAAGAAAAACAACTTAAATAATATAAAGCAACACAACCCAGAACAGAGGCGCTGAACTATACGCAAGTGTGAGAGAGCCGCTTCCAACTTGAAATGTGTTTTTTATCAAACTTCTTAAACTGCCAGGGTGACTGCAAAGACCCGAGGGATGCGCAGGAAACACGGAAATCGTGTCCATTTTTACAAGAAGGCTGACAGTTCCTCCGCCGGCCTTTGCGAGTCTCTAGGCGGCCAGACAGGCAGCAGCTTCCCTTTCATTGGATATGTGCGTCTCTCGGTTAACTTGCTATTTTGTGCATGACTGGTTCATCAGACACCGCTGTGCAGAGACTTGAAGGGGCGCTCCCGGGGGTTGTGGATTGTGAAGCTTATGTATTTAAACATTTCATTCATTTAGGTTTCCTCTGTAATATATCTGGGAGGAGGGGGGCTGTTGGAAGACCTCGCTTGGTGGGTGTAGCGGGCCCCGGGTCATGTGTTTGTCCCCCAATACGGACCTTTCTGTTAGGTGTACGATAGAGCGTGCGGTTATTTATTTATTTAGACTGTGTTTGCATTGCAAAAACGAGAGAGAATAAATATCCGTGTATACCATGGTACAAGTGTTAGATTTCTATAATGAGAGATGAAGAATTTGGAACTCGCTGATTCATTCGCCCATAGGCAGATTCGAATAAGAGACAGCAGGACATGCGCAGCAGGACTCGGAATGACTCGACCACATTTTTTTTGAGCTTAGTAACCTTATAATTGTTTTAAATGGCTCTGTTAAACTGCAGAGGAGCGAAACATGTCATTTGTGTGTTTTTTTTTTTTTTTTTTTTAAATTAAGACCAGACCTGTTACCTGTTCTGTTTCGGACAAGCAGGTTGCATCATTTTATTTTTTTAAATAAATGAAAGAAAAAAAGTGAAAGAAAAAATAAAGCAGAGATAAAAAAAAAAAGGAAGCTGGCATTTCAGGATTATAATTAAGTGTAAACTAGAACTAAGGCAAAGAGCGACTGTGCGGACAGCGCATCTTTAAAGGATTAACACTATGGATAATGAATGGACACCGTTCATAATAACAGGGTGTACCTGCGAGACTCAATCCCTCTGTAGTTAATCCAGACAGCGGAGGAAAATGTGCTCCCAAGTGTGGGCAACGGGGTTTATTACACGGCATTCAAATCGCTTCTCAGAAATGCTTACATGTCGTATTGAGCCCTTTCTATATGCATAGCCTATATCTATTAAGAAACGCGTGCTTTTTATTGCAATGTGGCAAACTAATCACTGGCAAATTCAATTACAAGAAGCACATTTCCCAGGTACACAATATTCATTAGCGTTCACTGAGAGTTTTCAGCGCAATAATTGGTGCCTGTAATTTTTCTGCTATAAATACTGTTTTTTTGTTTGTTCTTTGTTATATTCTTAATACAATGATCAATATATTTTTTAAACATTTAATATGTTTTAACGATTTGGTAATTGCAGATGTATATCTGTCTGTCTTAAGCCCGTTTTAATTTTGATCCCCAGAAATGGGCGTCTTTGAAGATTGTGTACTTAGAAGTTACCTTTAAGCCTCGCAGTCAAACTGAGTTCAATAACGTTGTTGGTATTTTATAACCCGTCTCCGCGGTCTCTTACCCCACTGGTGGGGTTAATATCCAGCGCTCTGGGGTGTGGGGATTTTTCAAATCTCATTGCAAATAACCGAAAGATTAGCAGTAGTGGCTCCCTGGAAGAGAGACAATGGGGCAGCCTGGGTTGCAGTAAAATTGGAAAAGGAGAATTCCTAATCACCCCGGTACAAAGTTCAACAAGTCCGCTGGCATGGCTTTAAAAACTTTTTAAAACCATCTTACAACGGAGCAGCCCATACCGCGCGCAGGGCTGCACATTCCAACAGAAGGTAATACAACGCATTGTGGGCAATGGCTATCCCTGACCATACCTGCCCACTCCTGACCATTCCTGACCATACCTGACCATACCTCACCGCTGCGCGCAAAGGCGAGTAATATTAGCATGGGCACATTGTAGTTAGTTTTGTTTTATATACTAAAGCGTGGAGTAGTGGTTAGGGCTCTGGACTCTTGACCGGAGGGTCGTGGGTTCAATCCCAGGTGGGGGACACTGCTGCTGTACCCTTGAGCAAGGTACTTTACATAGATTGCTCCAGTAAAAACCCAATTGTATAAATGTGTAATTGTATGTAAAAAAATAATGTAATTGTATGTAAAAATAATGTGATATCTTGTAACAATCTTTATAATCTTAAAAAAACTATATATATTAATTATCTTTTGCATAATGTTGTGCAGTTATTTTTTAGAACTACATTACCAGTCCCTTTTTATTATGAAATAAGTCCTCTCAAATAAGATTTACTAATACATAAAAAAATAAAATCTATAAAGGAGGTGAAAAACTAACAACAATTACAACTACTACTGCTAATAATAATAATAATAATAATAATAATAATAATAATAATAATAATAAGCACCTCTATAACTTCTGCAGCCCTTGTTTATCTTAAACTCGTTGTTGAAGTTCAATGAAAACTACATTGTAAGAATGATTTGCTTGTTATATTGAATAGAATGGTGGTTAGTCCTTTTCCACGTGGAAAACAGCACTGATCCTTCCTAAACACGAGCAACAAAGAGCGCGGGTTATTCTTCAGTAATTGCCTTCAACGAAATAAATTGCACCCAAGCGTATTTTAAAGGGGGGGGGGGGGGGGGGGGGGGGTACTGACATTTTAAAGTTTCGTCCCGCAGTCACTCACTTAGCGGTTACAGAATTAAAATGCACCCAAACCTGAGCAGTAAAGACTACTAAAATACACGTGAAATTAGCATGAATAATTAGGTTAAATAACTTCATAACTACAATTAATAATAATAATAATAATAATAATAATAATAATAATAATAATAATAATCCTGGAAGAAGCTACAAATTAATATGCTTTCATTTAAATCGTGTCAGTTTTCAAAGCAAAATAAATTAAAAATCATAGTAAATACAATTATTTGTATAATCGTGATCATCGCGACATGCATTAGCGCTCCAGTGTGGAGCTGTGCAGTGAAATGAACAGACCCAGAACTGGCCGGTCACTAAAACGCTCAGTTAGCTTAAGAAAACAGCAGCGGGTAGCAGGGAGAGAAGGGGGGCTGTCCGGAGATCTCCGAATGGACCCGACTCGGAAATCCGAACGACTTGACCAGCTTTCACTTTCTCAAAAACAAACCATTCAACTTGTCAGTTTTAATTCGCCTCTTTTGAACGCCGGCCGAGCAAGCTGGGGAAACCGTAGGTGGGACGGGGCTGTTAGCGTAGCCGCACAGTTTTAGCAAAGAGTTGGGGAGGGAAACTAACGCCGCAGAGACCGAATGAAAAACGCGCAGGGTGTAATACTGTATTAGGAATGGTGCCTTCGAGTTTCTGTGTTTTATATTCTATAAGGAATAAATCATTCTCAGATGCGTTCTGAAACACAGAGGATTCTGAATATTTTAGGATTGATTTGGAACTCGAATAGGATGTCGAGTCGTGGAACCCGCTGACGGTTCGATTCATCAACGTCTGTTTACAATCCCCATGCTGTTCCATTATTTCCTGCAGAAAGCCCCAAATGTATCTTCTGGTCCGATGCAATTACGCTGTGTAACCATCTCAGAGTGCAAGTGAGCATTGCGTCCTTATTATGGGTAAAGGGGACAATGTGTTTTAGAAAGAGACAAGTCCATCGTAATTGGGTATGAAATTAATGAACATAGACATCTATTCGCAGCTTTAAAGTTTCTGCTAACATGTTTCACACTGTTTAAAAGGTAGAACACTGGATTAATGGCTCGCTGCCAATATTAAAACTGATTGCATTTTATATAATTTGTGCGCTTGTCTAACGGGTGTCAGCGCATTTTGAAATCCCCTCCAATAAAAGGGGGAGACAAAAAAACGTACTTGTGGAATAATTCAGCGAAATGTGCAGCTCTGGGAAAATGTTCCACAACTTCTTTATACATTTCCAACTGCAGCATTCAGATGATTCCCACAGCCTGCCCGTACAGCTGGCGTGTACAGAACACCATTGCTCCTTATGTGACATCAAAATACAATTAAAAATATCATCACTTAATTTTTAAATGCTAAAAAAAACAAAAAAAAAAACAAACAGAATATGAAAAAAATGAATACGGTTTAAAAAATACATTATATTTAACTTTCCCCTTTTAAATAATTGAGAATTCACTTCATAATTGTTTATATATATATATATATATATATATATATATATATATATATATATATATATATATATATATATATATATATAGTTTCTTTAATCAAACCCCCTTCTCTCAATTGCTATCGAGGAGCGTTCTGAAGTCTGACAGCCTACTCTCCTCTATTGACAGGCAAATACCCACTTAATAAAAAGAAAGAGCGAAAGAAAGAAAGAAAGAAAGAAAGAAAGAAAGAAAGAAAGAAGCCTTTCTGTTATTTAGCTTTTGGAGGCACTGCGCATCAACTATTCAAGCAGATTGATGAACTCCTCCAAAAAGTTTATTAAGAGGAAGAAAACAATAAGAACTAAAGGCTTCAGACAACTGGGCTGCTAGTTTATAAACTGGGCTGCATTGTCCCTGTGGGGAGATGCATGAATACCTTTGAATGGACTCCTAAAACTGACACGATCAAGCCAGACAACAGCATGTTAAAAGGAGGGGGTGTTTCTTCTGAACTGCGGATCTGTATTTTTTTGCATTAATGTACATCTGCAGTATAGGGGTGGAATAAAGGGGTCTCTTTCTTCAGAGCTCACAGGCGCGGGTCCTCTCCTCGGATCTGAACCGGGTCTCTTTCTTCAGAGCTCACAGCCGCGGGTCCTCTCCTCGGATCTGAACCAGGTCTCTTTCTTCAGAGCTCACAGCCACGGGTCCTCTCCTCGGATCTGAACCGGGTCTCTTTCTTCAGAGCTCACAGGCGCGGGTCCTCTCCTCAGATCTGAACCGGGTCTCTTTCTTCAGAGCTCACAGGCGCGGGTCCTCTCCTCGGATCTGAACCGGGTCTCTTTCTTCAGAGCTCACAGGCGCGGGTCCTCTCCTCAGATCTGAACCGGGTCTCTTTCTTCAGAGCTCACAGGCGCGGGTCCTCTCCTCGGATCTGAACTGGGTCTCTTTCTTCAGAGCTCACAGCCACAGGTCCTCTCCTCGGATCTGAACCAGGTCTCTTTCTTCAGAGCTCACAGCCACAGGTCCTCTCCTCAGATCTGAACCGGGTCTCTTTCTTCAGAGCTCACAGCCGCAGGTCCTCTTCTCAGATCTGAACCAGCTCCACATTCTCCTAGCTCGAAGCTTGTGTGAGCTCGCCACTAAAGCAAGTAGCGAAAAGAAAACGAGCAAGCCAGCCGTCCAAAAAAACAGTAGTCAGGAATATCAAAGTTATTCATCAGACCTGAACAGGGCTCCCGTTTTAGCAATTCTGGTTCACTTGACCTGCTATATAAATATGTTTTAGCAACTTTGTACCCACCTACCTAGCAAATCCAGTAGCTATAGGTTCTCGTGCTAGCTAGCCAGGGCTTCTTGCTAAGTACTGTATGTAGTCATGTCATGTTTTTTTTTTCCCAGGCAGTGCACAGAATGTATGTATAGTCAAACATGCTTATACCAATCAGTTGATCGTTATAACTATTATAGCATGGGAATAAATCACTATGAGGACTGATCAAAGTGCATGTTAGTGGGACAGGTGTGGAAGTTGTTTGGACAGAGTTTTTGTGGCTGTCCTGTTGCCCCAATATACTGTTAAATGCGTTTGGGAGAAAGTAAAGGCTTTTAAAAAATGAAATGAACCAGAGAAGGGGGAATATAGCTTTTCTGTAATTCCCTGGTCTTTATATTATTTGACAGAGAAAGAAAGAAAGAGATTTAAACTTATTTGAAGTTATTGATCAGGAACTAAAGAGATGAACTACATAACAGCGATGTAATTCCGTACTTCTGAAGTGTGGTAAAGTGGAACTCTTTTAATACACTGAATACAGCACAAGCACAGTGCAGAGCTTGTGTGTGTGGATGCTCACTTGGGCTGTGTTTAACCCCCTCCTCCCCCCTTCGTCGTTCTTTCTTTCTTTTTTAAAGCATTCTTTGTCGATGCAGCAGTTGCCACTTCACGGCCGAGCGCTCCCAGACAGTCCCAGAGAGCAGGGTGATTTGTGACCCGGCTAACCTGCTCTTAGTTCTCCTGAAGAGGGCATGATCCCCAGAGGGCTGACCCGGGACAGAGCAGGATCACAGGGCACCAAACCAGGCCACGCCAACCAAAGACATGACGGCCCGCTCGGGCAGGTGTCAACATTTGCAACACAATTAGCAGGATGAGCGCTATTCCAGGGCCACAGTTAAATAAAGCAATCTGAGGGGAAAACAAAACAGAACAAAAAGAGGCTGGAAAGAGAGAGCCAGATTAGAGGGAGATTACGCTTTGATTCAGCTATTAGAGGGATGGCCTGCTTTAAACAAAACCCAGAGATCAGTGGTGTGTTCCTCTACTGAGGTCTTCCTTTCCCCGCACATGGAGCTGTTGGGTTTCTCTCTCTCTCTCTCTCTTCTTTTAGCTTTCTGAATGGGGTTGTATTAGGCAGTGAATGGATCAGATGGATCAGGTTGTCTTTTTCAAAGCTAAAGTGTTTTTTTTTTGTTTTGTTTGTTGGTTTTGTTTTTGTTTTAAACGCACTGAATTTGTTTATTTCCGCAACCCGGCTGCAGAATTGGCATAGTTATGCTTTTAGAAATCTGCAGGCACGCTGTAGACGACTTGGTGTTCAAAAATCAACACATGCATTTTGAAAAAGAAAGAAATGTGCGTGCGTGCGTGCATGCGTGTGTGTGTGTGTGTGTGCGTGTGTGTGTGTGTGTGTGTGTGCGTGCGTGCGTGCGTGTGTGTGTGTGTGTGTGTGTGTGTGCATGTGCGTGTGTGTGCGTGTGTGTGTGTGTGTGTGTGTGTGTGTGTGTGTGCGTGCGTGCGTGCGTGCATGTGTGTGTGTGTGTGTATATATATACTGTATATATATAATATTATACACAGAAAAGGATGAAGGATTTAAAAATATATTCCCTCAAGTTCTTCTTGGGTGTAAACTGCAGAGCAGTACATTAAATTTATTTTAGAAGATTTATTTATTACATTTGTATTAATAATTCTGAACTATTCCACCAATACTTTCAAGTCTTCTACAGTCTGGCTATACAAAGCTCACACTGTTAAATCCACAATCTAGCACCCCCACAGTCACCACTGTAGCGCTGCTATGTGTTTTGAGGCGCTATACTTTATTTAATCCGATGCCTTGACTGGCACCAGCTCTTTAATGTTGCAAGTCTCTTCAATGCAACGTATCTTGTCTCAATCCCTTCACTCTCTCCTCGGGTCTCCATCGCAGTTGACTACCTGACGAGACACTTTCTCAGGATGTCCTGCTGCAGTTTATTCTCATTGCAGAATTGTAAAATGCAGGAACGCGTAGGCTCCTTTCTGTGTAAAAGTGTGGGGGCTCCATTGTAAAGCGGTGTGCACACATTCTGGAATGTCCCAGCCCCTGAAGCTGATCTCCATGTAGCACGGGCATCAAACAGAACCCCCCTCACCCCCCTAAGAGCAGGAACAAAGAGAAGGTACATATTAACTCAGTTAATGAAATACACTGACAATGGGATCTTGGGCTGTTGCTTCCCTGCAATGAAGAATCCATTACAAAGGCTGGTCTTCAGTAAACTGTAATTCTAGTTCCAGAAACACAGGGTTCTGGAGCATTGTGAGGTCATAAAATGGTAAAACCCTAAACAAGCATGTTGCTTTTACTGTACTTGGTTGCATTGTCATTGATTGTCATGTTTTTTTGGAAGGGGTTGTACTTTAAAAGAAGAGCTAAGAATTGATGTGTCACTTCGGCATGTCACTTCTTCATTGACAACTGAAATTGCTCGAATGATCAATATTGAGTAATATATTGACTACCGGTTCATTACAGTCGTTGCACTGAAACTCGAGAAGAGGAAAAAGTGGTGCGAAAACCAGCACAGGTCTTGCAGATCGGTGTTGTGAACCCATTCTTGCGTTAATTCCTTTTATTTCTACAGAAGGCCATCTGAAAATTAATACCTGAAAAATCAATTCGTCAAATGAAGCCCAATATACTGCATGTGTGTTTGCTCCAGCACAAGTATTTAACTAACTTGAACAGGCAACTGCATGCCATTGGTCTTGAAGCAGGGTTCCACGATCTGGATTCAAAACAGAAAGAAGCGTGTTCACAGAGCTGTTTTGTAAAAAGCCTCATGGCAGTGTCAGAAACCGAGTAGCAAGTGCGTGTTTTCAGGCATGTTCGCAGGGAAAGGAACCACCGTGAGTCTGCAAGGGTTTTGTTTTTAAGCTGCTGCCTACAACAGAGGCAAGCTGATCCCATCGGTGCTAGCCGGCATGCTGCTCTGTACGTTTGAACTGAGGGCACGCTAGTTGCCCTAGCAAGTTGTGAAATGTAGAAGCAGTAGCAGCAAGGGATATTTGTTTCTTCTCCATTGTTTTGTCAGCTGTTTTTATTGGTCTCATGCTGGAGCTTGCCTTATATTTCAATATCCCTATAAAAAAGGACAGGTTGCAGTGTTTAAACAGAGCAGTAGAAGTATTATTATATTGCCATACTCTACTGTTATGGTGTGCAAGTGCTGGGGGTGGGGAATGCTTAAGCAATTCAAATCTGCAATGCAATCTGCTGAACGATGGACAGTGAAACTGTAATAAAACGAGATTTGGGCATCTGAGCTGGCAGTGAGGAAATCAACCTGTTACAACCTAGTAAAAAGTGCTGGGGAGTCAAAAAAAAGTGGTTTTATGTCTGTTTCTCTCTGCCTGTCTTTAAAACACAGGCGCTGTGTAGCAAAGCCAACCAGTGCTTATGAAAGAGAATTAAAGGGGAGGAAAAAAGATAAGAAAAGGAAGAAGCAGAACAGTTTCAAATACAGACCCGTCGTTCTGCAGCGTCTTTAATGATTTTAAAGTTTGTTTTCTCTAATTCTCTCGGCTGCCACACTTGTCAAACTTTGACAGTCTAGTTTGGGGATCGCTGGGATTACAACAATCCTCTATTAACCTCGGAAGCGCATTAGAAACAGACAACATGAATTTCTGGCTAATTTTATTACAATAGAGGCATGCCTGACATAATATGCAACAGTAATTAGGGAATGAGCTATTTGCCCAGTTTCACAGCTATGATTAAGCTACGACAGCACCATGGTCCATTGGTTCAAAGTCTCACCAGCAGCCTACGCCACTTATGGCCATAACATTTCTTATTTTATGGTTTTTAACAGCTTCACCCAGGAATCTTCATTTGCTTTATTTATACATGCATGTTTTTTTTCGCTCACACAAAGACAATAAACATGTCCCTAGAGTGTTGCAAATCAGAAATTTGTTCAGATTTTTTCCACCAACCTAGAAAGTGAATGCGTTGTCCAGGGTGTGAACAGCGGTGTGGAGAGACAGCTGTTCAGTGGACTGAGTTTCACCAGCTTCAAACAGGGGGCTGTCGTGCGTTCATAACGAATGGGTTTATTTATGCATCCAGTGTCTCGCTCTCCTCGGGCAGCGCTCATGCTGGCTTTAAAAAAAGCGCTTTCTTTACTTAAAAAAATAAAAATAAAAATAAAATATCCCATAAGATAAAGTAATAAACTAAAGAAATGATGAGAAAACTGATAGCAAACTTCATTAAAATAATATTGTGAATATTCTTGCCTGCATTGCTAGTGTGTGTGTGTGTATACAATGTATAATTATATATATATATATAATATTTAAGCTTCTTTAAACTTTAAATATTTATTCTTACATTTATTATTACGTTACAATAAATTATTTATTTTAAAGACAAACAGTTGGTATTTAAAATGGAGAAAAGCTAAGTAACAAGTATTTTTAAAAATGAAACAGTATGTCAAGGGTTAACGATACAATGTATCAGCCCTTTTAAAAAGTGCTAGTTTGCTCAAATATAATACTGTGATGCCTGATGCACAACGCAAGCCAGCATCATCCACAAAACTAAAGCCACAGTAACTGTCTGTATCCCCATTCAAAAACTCGTTTGGGCTGATTTTAAAAAACTGAATGAAACGGTTAGCAGTTTTACAAAATAACCAATAGGCAATCAGATCCTAAGCTGCTGGTGATGCAAGTTGCCTCCTAAACTTCCGAATAACAGTAATAAGACAAGCAAGCCAGCAGCACGCGGCACACGGAGAGTGAGTGCAGCAAACGGGTGTATTGCAGGCCAGGCCCGGTGTCTCCAAAGGGGGTGGGGAAGGGTCCCGTGGCATATGACCCATTCTTTCTCCAAGCTCGTCCCTTTACTGCTAGTCCTGCTTCCTTCACCTCTTCTTTATTGCTGTGTTTTGTATCTGAATTGAGCTCCCATGAGCAGGCACTGACCCCCCCCCCCACCATCGCCACAGCTGCTCTCACTTGTACTTGCTGGTTGTTTTGTCATTGGGAAGATGTGCTGTGCTGGAAACTGTGGGACACGAGAATAAATCCCAGGATGTAGTCGGAAGCAGATTTTTTTTTTTTTTTTGGTGTAGAACATTGAGACATTGAACCCCCACCGCAGTGAATTTAACAAAATGTGCCCCCCCCAAAAAAAAAACCAAAAAAAAAAACATGTGCTCTGTATTCATAAAGCCTGTTGATACTACACCCTTTAACCGCAGTGTAAAGGCCTCTGTATCGCTATGGTTAAAAACCTGTGTGTAATAATGGGCTAGACACAAGCGCAAACACAGCCATTTGTTTTGTGCAGTGTGGAGCTAAAGCTGCAAGTCTTTGAGAGATCCATCCTGAGAACTCTGGAGGAGCTGACATCTTGCCGTCATGGAATGTCACGTCATCCAGGAAGTTGCCTCCAGCATTTGTACAGAGCAGCACTGCCTCATAAAAAGTGACAATCTAGATAATGTCTAACATGTTGATTTCATAGACACCACTGATGTGCAGTGCAGTTGTTTCATACCAGCTCTCGTCGGTGTCTGTGTGGTATTATAGGACCTTGTTTTCAAGTTATTATTGGGAGGCGTCAGGGAGGAAAGGCTTCAGGACAAGTTCCCTATCCTGGTAGAGCTCGGAGATCTTGTCTCCTCAAGTAGGAAACCATCATTTCCTGCAGAGTGACCTTTCTTCTCCTGATTTTATAATAGCAGCGTTCATCGTTACACTTGAAACTGTTGGGATCCCAGCCGGGCTTCCTGTGCCTGCACCTCAGAGTCTGCCCTCCTCTGTAGACTTGGATCTGCTCACCACTGGGGTAGGAGACCTCCTCGCAGCAGGGAGGGAAGCTGGTGGGAACGCGCTCTCTTGGCCCCTGGGGCAGATCTCAACCAATGCCACAGCATGGTGCTCGGGTCAGGGGTCAAGGGTCAGGGGTCGGGGGGTGGACAACTGCAGGTGTTTATAAGCCAATTTATAAACCAGCCTTGTCCAAATAAGGGGCCACTCCAGTGAAAAAATAAATATGTGCAGGTTAATCTGCATCAGTAGACCAGTGGAATGTATCTGCCAATGCCTTCCATTGGGGTTCCTGTGGTAACGTCACATGGTGCTGTTTGGATGAACAAATGTCACAGAGGTGACTTCTGTTGGTGCATTCTCGGGTCTCGCGGTGTTCAACAACAGTCCTGTATTTGAATAATAGGGTGCATTTAAAATATATGCATTCATTATTAAATGATATAGCTACTTATCAACTTTCATGCTGTACAAAATAAAAAGGCGTTCAGTCCATCAGTGTTCACTTAAAAAAAAAAAAAAAAAGTAATGCACGCTGACTCTAACTGCTACCTGCTAACTGCTCCTTGCAAACCCAGCCCCCTCTTTGTCGTTTTGCCTGTTACTTAATTTTATTACATTTGCAATAGCTGTGACCCAAATTAGCACAAGCTTAATCACAGGAAATGAAAGGCCATTGTGAGCGAGGGAGAGAGCGCAGCCCTGGTGTAAAACTAAACCTGCTCCTTTTCAAACCGGCTTCCTCCATCCGCCCGCCCGTCCGCTCGCTGGAGCTATCGGGTGCAAATTCAATCAGCTCAGTTTTACAATTTGTTTAAATAAAAAGAAGAAAAAAAACCTAAGCCGAAAGAAGTGGAAAAAAGGAAGAAGAAACAGCAGTGAAATGCACACTGTCGCAGGAAGAGCTCTGCAAGCCATTTCTGTGATTTCTTTTTTTTTATTCCTGTGTCTGTGTTTTGTTTTGATTTTGAACCCCAGTCCTCAGACACTCGTAACAGCACTCGCATGCACAGTCTGTAAGTGTGGCTTAAAAAAATTCATAAATGTTAAAAAAAGAATTCTGTCACCCATTACCAATCCCACCCATCCCCTCCCCCCATCTGTCTAATGTTTTAATATTCAGGGGGCACCTTCCACAGTGAGTCAGTGTTTATTGATATCACACAGGGCTGCACGGGTCTGTCAGCCCTGTATTCAGTCCTTCATGGCCCCCTGAGGTGTGGGTTCTAGCGGACTGAAAGAGCGGAGAGGCCACCGGACTCCTCTGTTGTCTAAGGTGAACATATATGCGCTCACTCTCACAGACACACAGGCGCACACACACACACACAAAGGGACCGGGGTCCTCGTAACAGATGACAAGACTCATAAAAGCCGAACGACTCAAGTGCTTATTTTTTCTTTCTTTTTTTTTTCTTTTCGCACTTCTTTTTGGAGATGGAGAGAGCGAGGAGAGTTAAAGAAAGAAAAGAGGGTCTAATTGTTTGTTGTGGGAGCCACAGATTATAGAAACTCCCTTCTTTTTAAATACGTTCTTTATCAAAGAAAAGAAAAAAAACTGAAAAGCAGAGGAGTTTTCACTTGGGGGGGGAAAAAAATTGAAAGGCGTTTTTAGAAAAACAGTGGGAAATGTAAAAAAACTAGTCTGGTGACTATAGTTGGTCTTTATATGCATTATATAAATATATAATATATATATATATAGTTTTATTTTGAAGATATCTTCGCTTGCAATTTCAGCTGCACTCTTGACTTCAAGTCCAGACCAGCTCTGGGTGCTTTAGACCCGAAACTCTATTTCTGTTTTGTTGAAAGTTTGATTCATTAAGATTTAGAAAACCATTTTCAGTGAATTCCACAGGGCCCAACTGGGCTGTCTCACAAACTACTACAGGTCAAGTTAAAATGAGGCGATCCTTTGCTAATATATATATATATATATATATATATATATATATATATATATATATATATATATATATATATATATATATATATACATACACATGTGATGCATGAAAACTGAATGTTGCCATTTTTCAAGAGCACTAGCAAAACCGGTCCTACCCTGTTTTTTTTTTTTTAATTGTGTCTAAAGAACAATTTGGTTAACTTAAGCTTTTTAATAATTGCATTGGTTTAATTACAAGGAAATGATTGCTTGCAAATAATTGTTTGCATAAGTTGTTGTTGTTGTTGTTGCCAAGAAACTATACAAATGACCATGAAAATACTTACTGTGGACAATGGACCAGATTCTCAAAGCTATTCACATTTTCATTTACCCTAATAGGGGGATAAACTGCCAAGTGGAGTAAATATCGTTGAGAATCAAGCCCAGGGTCTGGCGGGTTGTTTTGAAACTTACAAAACCTTTTCATTGAAGGGGCTGTGAAATACAAAGCACTGTGCGAATAACAAAGGCGTTTAGCACGACTGAAATCTGGAAATCTGAAGCGAGGTGTGCCAAGGACTGTCTAAACCGGCGTGCTGCTGGGGTCCCTTTTGTTAAGCGAGTCTTGGGGGTCGGGCGCATAGTGAAAAGCAGCGGCCCGGGGTCTTGGCTAGGTTGACTAATTCCAAGCAGCCCCTCTGCAGTTGAGAGGCAGCCTTCTCTCTCTTTGCCACCAAAAGAGCCAAGAAAATGTGTCGTTTTTTAAGTGGTGGAAAAGTGGTGACTGCTGGGAAGTAAAACAATGAGAAAGGAAACCAACGTGAAAAGGGGACAGGCAGACAGGAAGGCCGCTGTTTCCTACCCCAGGGGCCCAAACAGAGCCCCCCAGCTTCAGTGTAAATGACAGTGGTGAGGCCAGACAATATTTGTGTTTAGTAGTTTATTCCCTCTTCAGTCTCTTCAGTTGTTGTTGTGATCAGCCAACGCTACCTGTGGCCCTGCCAATGACACCCTATGTTTCTTTCTGGGGTCCCACGCGTACCGTCAGTTCAGTTCGAGTGACACCCTTGCTCTACCCCCCCCTCCCCTCTGACCTGGCTCCCCTGCTCGGTGTGTGCGTGTGTGTGTGTGTGTGTGCGTGTGTGTGTGTGTGTCTCAGGGCTATGAATACAAAGTGCAACTCTTTATAGACTCCACAGCTGTGTCTGGGAGTTGATGAAGGGTGCGTTACCTCTGGAGATTTGAAAGGGACAAACAAACGGGTGCTAAGAATGAGGAGGAGGGAGGGAGGGAGGGAGGGAGGGAGGTGGTGCGGTGGGGTCCTTGTGCCAAAAAAAAAGTTAAAGAAGAAAAGAAAGAGAGACAGAGAGCAGTACTTTTGATGGATATCCCATCTGCTTGTGCTCAGAACAGGGCGCTGGATGAACAATGGGCTGTTACAGGAATGGACTATTTTATGCCCTGGTCAGTCTCCCAGTCTCGTCTCCTCCTTCCCTCCCCAGAGCCCCCTGGCTTGCTCGTTCTTCAGGGATCTCCGGGCTACATGGTAACAGTTGTGTTTCACCTGCTTCTTCACATTGATTCAGTAAATATTATTATTCCCGCCAACTCAATGCAAAGGCAGTTAGATATGCAGTAAGTACTGTTTATAAGTAAATTTCACTTCTCCTCCATGAACAAATAAATAGTTGACAGAGAAATAGAAATACAACTATGTACAGTAAGAGCAAAACGAGTCAAATTAAAGGGAACTTTTTTTGGTTTTCTGATGTGCTAAACCACAAGCGCTGCGTTACCCAGACCCCCCCCCCCCCTCCCCCCTCCCCCTCCCCAAAACCCTCATTACCAAATCGATCTCAACCAGCTACACTCCACCAACATGTTAATCTTGCAGTCATTACCTCCAGCAGATTGGGCTCACTGCTAACAGAAACATTACATCCTCTCCTAACAATAACTGTTTGCTATCTTCCGTCGATTGCTGCTTTCACAACAAGTTTAGTGGGGTCCCATTGGGGACCAGCAGGCCTGGCCTAATTAGGGGGATTAATTAATTCAAATGGAAAGAAAGAAAGACCCGGCAGGTCTGGTGTGTGCAGGCTGGCTCTGTGCTGCACGATCTGTATTCAACGGCTCTGGAAAACCGGCAGGGAGAGACCGATTTTAATGACTTAAACCATGGCGATAATTAGACCCTATTTTATTGTTTTGACATTAATAAACAAGGAGTATGTCCACACTGTGTTATGTGCAATGAGATTTGCAACGTCAACCATTGCACAGTCAGTAGCTGCACGCTAGCTAGCTAGCTGCAGGCAATAGCAGCCCTTCGTTTACATGATTTATTATTTTAGCTGTTTTAGTCTTTGTGATACAGGATAGATGGACATATTTTCAAAGCATGCATTCCAGTCTTTAATGAACTGCTATTTCTTTTTTTTAAATACACAAGTGTGTATTTATCTAATTCTGAAACACTATAACTTAATATGAAATCATTTGAGTTTCTCAAAATGTAGATACCATAATTGTTCGTATATAACCCTCAGCTGTCTGACAGTACAGGTCTGTTATACTTGAATGCAAGTTATAGACTAAATCTTACGACTCTGAGAACATTTACTTGTGGAATCGATATTTTTCAGTATATTATTAACCACAAAAAAAAACGAATTAACCTTTCCCGTACCTGAAATGAGCCTGCAGATCAGTGAGTAAAAAGCTTTTAAATCTGGTCTCTGACCCTTTCTTTAATCGTTTTGAAAAAAAATATAAACAGCTTTGTGGGAGCTTACTGAGGCAGGCATAACTGGAAGTAACGAAAATGTAAAATTAACTTTAGCATTTTCTTCTGTCTGTACATTTCGGTCAAAGTTCTTGTATTAGTATGACAGGTCTGGTGATGGACTTAACGCTTCTAGTAAGCTTTTTTTATTGCGAGAGAGAGAGAGAGAGAGAGAGAGAGAGAGAACGCTGGCAGGGGTGTAACACTCTGAGCAGACTTGTCATCGGCACTGATGATGTCCACTGTTTAAATAAAGTACCACTTTGGTAAATCACCTTGTAAGCCTGTCTGAGTTGACAAAAATAATTGACAGAAAGAAGGGGATGCAGATTGTGGGTTCTTTCTTTCTTTCTTTCTTTCTTTCTTTCTATTCTTTTTATTCCATTAATTCCACTCCTAATAGAAAGCTTTATCAGCCTCCTGGAATCCTCGGTCCCTTCACAAAGTGATATAGAGACCGCTGAACAGTCCTCAAGTGTGGTCACGCTGCGTTAGCACCAGAGCAGTCCTCTGCTTAGCCATAAAACCAACAAAGGGATATATAATATATATATCAAGATATAGATTTGGAGAAGTGTGGTGTGTGTTTGGAGAGGGCGAGGGGGGAGGAGGGGAGGGGTGATAGAAAAATCAATCTTTTAAAGAAAAAAACAAATTCGATTTCATGAATGCACAGTCATGTCCGGCAGACGCATGTAATCCTGGAAGAATTCTCCACTCTGGGCTTTCGAGAGACAAGAAGAAGTCCGGGAAATGACTCCTAGAGAGGACCATAATGACAGACTCTGCCTAATCCTGTAATTCCTTGTTTAATTAAACTTCAGAGAAGGCCAGGAGTGCCAGCTATTTTGCGGTTTCATTTTTTTTTTGGGGGGGTGGGGGGTGATATTCACACACACACCAGCATGCAGAAACACGCTCTGCTCAGAGATGCACTCATTCAGCTGTTTAATTTTGCTACCATCTATTTTCTTCTTTACAGTAAGACCGTGGGTTATACACTTTACAATTCATCCCAGCTGATCCAAACGGCATCTTAATACTGCTGTTTTTAAATATCCAGTTTGTATCAAACCTGTTGATTTTATTTACATTTAGTGACACAAATACATTTAAGAGACTCTTCTAATTCAAAAAAAGACTCAAAAAAACACACAGTTTACATTTTTTAATTAACAGAAAATGTATTAAAATCATTCAGACTCATTTTTAAAGAATCATTAAAAAAAAAAAAAATTCTGTTCTGCCCCGGAATTTTGTGAAACGGGTCGAACCCGCTCCGGTGTGCAAACTTGCTGACGTGTTTTGTGAAAGTGACCCCGGGGGTGGGTTTCTAGTTCAGGTCACAAGTGAAATGATTTCGCTCTCAAAGGCACCGCCAAACAAACCTCTGAATCTAGCGAAGTTCAGACGTGAGTGCCATTCCCTTTCTCTTTCTCCTCTCGGGTTCCTGTTCCTCTGGTTTGAGAATGCTGCGGGCCCTCTTGATTTCTGGGCGTTTTAATTTGTGTGTTATTTTCACGCTTGACTGCTTCCCAAACAAAACCAGGTCCTACCTCCACCTCCACCACACCCCAGACTCCCCTCCCCTCCCTTCCCAGCCCCTCACACCCTCACAGCTGCCTTGGTTTACCCAGATTCCCCACAAGGGGCTCAAATTCCACCTTCAAGATGGGCTCAGTTGTCCCTGTGAGTGTGTGAGTGAGTGAGTGAGTGAGTGTGTTTGTTTGAGAGCTAAGGCTAAGCTGTTGAAATCTCCAGGTTCAGTTTCCTGTCTGTCTCGTTTCTTCCACTTCACTTTCATAGCCAGAGGCGCTTCTTCGACACACACAAGCCCTGAACCTGGCGCTACCACGACCTCTCTGCAGACGCAGTGCAAGCAATTTGTGTTTTTCCAATCTTCCGGATATGAATCTGGAATCGATCCCCAGCAATCCAGACAGCAAGCTCAGTTCAATTTTTTTTTTTTAGCTGGAGGGGAAGTTGATCAATTTCTGGAGCGAATATGGAGCTGTATTTGTTTGGAATGAATTACTTAGTAGAAAAGATTTGTATCTTGTATGCCCAGAATCTCTTCCAACTTTACCGGTATGCATACGTACATTGCATGACTGATTACTTTATTGAAACACTAGATATGCCATTTCATTTTTTATTACAGTTTTTTTTTTAATAATGATTTTTCTTCTTCAGTATTTACTTATTATGGCTTCTGTTTTTTTTTTAGTTAGTTAGTTTCACTGGGAACTTTTCTTGTTACGGATTTGAACCCGGATCTAATGTACAGATCACTGCACTGTAGAGATACAGGTAGACAGACATGAAGTTAATTGTACCAGAGTTAAAGACTAGATCTGTTCATTTGTTTGGGTGAGCTTGTAAAGGATTTGCCCCACCTGCCCTTCCAAACTACCCCAGCAGAACTTCTCTGCCCACCCCCTCCCCTCTCGACTGGGGCATCTCTTGTAGAGCGCGGCGCTCGGAGGGGGCTATCGGCCTGTATAAATACCTTCACATAAAAAAATAGCAGTTCAGCCATCCCTAATTTGGAATCGCTTAAATTTCACCAGGAGTCATGGCCCAGATTAGGCTCAGTGTCTGGAGCACAGGCCCTCAGGTGCTATTGTGAGGATCTGAAGGGATCAGAAATTCTCCCCTGAAACCTGAAAATAATAATAATAACAGTAAAGAAAGATGAGGCCTGTGTGCGGATCAGTGAGCTGCTGGGAAAGGCGTGATGTAAAGAAACGGACACAATCGCCGCTTCTTTTTCCTATTCGGAAGCATAAACAGGTTTGAAAAAAACAACCTGGATGTAATAAATAATATAATATGCCCCCCCCCTCCCCCTTAGCCATTTAACTTTCTTTTTATTTACCTTCAATTGGATTTCATTTCTCAAGAAAGCTGGTGTCTTACAAGTCTCTATGACTTTGTGGAACCCTTTGTAGCAGACGTGATTATCCATAAATCTTGTATATGTAAACCACCTCCCCAACATCAGACCACATACCTCTCGTATACTGAGGCGGACTGACTTGCGGCTACCACACGATACCCCGCGGAGGAATAATAATATTAAAGTATCTTAGAGTCGTCAGGGTTTGGCTCCTCCTCCTCCTCCTCCTCCCCGCTCACCCTTCTCCTCTCCCCAGGTACCCGCATGGACGAGGGCTCGGACGTGGAGTCGGAGCCGGACCTGCCCCTCAAGAGGAAGCAGCGGCGCAGCCGCACCACCTTCACCGCGGAGCAGCTGGACGAGCTGGAGAAGGCCTTTGAGAGGACGCACTACCCTGACATCTACACCCGAGAGGAGCTGGCTCAGCGGACCAAGCTGACCGAGGCCCGCGTGCAGGTGAGGGGGAGCGGGAGGGGCTGCGATGAGGGAAGGACAAGGGGCTGGGGGCTGGGGGCTGGGGGCTGGGGGCTGGGGGCTGGCCAGAGGAGGCACTGGGAAGGTGCTTATCCTTTCAAATGATATTGTTAAATTTGATAGCAATTTATCGGTTTCCTCTGCTTTATATATATATATATAAAATAAAACTGTGAACTCTTTACAGTATGAGAAGTTGCTGCTCTGCCCAGACTTTGAAAAATCATACATGCATTATAATGACATCGTGGATAACAAACCTAGAACGATTAGACATGCCGTGAACCCAGGGGTTGCACTACACTTTCACTGTGCTTCTATACCATGGCATATCCTGTTATTTACCACGGTGTACTTTTCTAAGTAAGTTCATCTTTTGAATTCTGGATGCATTGTATGTATGTGAGAGACAGAGGCTGCCTGCATGCACTGTATTAAAATCATCGCTTATGTGACAGAGCTGTAAAACCTGACACAACTACAGCCACCCAATGCGGAGTTCTGTATTATAGTTATCTTTGTTTCTTTTCATATTATCACCCCTTCTCATGCTTTCTTTCCCCAAACACCAGCTGGGAGTATCCCATAGTCCAGCTCCACTTTGCCAATCCCTCCCTCCCTCTTCGGTTTCAGGGTAAAAAAAAAAACACGCACACTCTCCCAGATGAGTGAAAAGAAGTCAGGGAGCTAATATTTAGTAGGATTAATACTCACTGTGGGAAAATGTGTGTGGTTGCGAGCGTGAGTGAAGAATCAGAGGTCAGCTATGTGTGTTGATGTCCAAGGGATCAAGTGTGTTAACAGAGATGCCAGTGTAATGGGGCCACCATGTGTAATTCAGTCTGCCTGCCTGCCTGCAACGACGGTGCTAGCATTCCTCCCAGTCCCAGCTTTCTCCTTTTCTCTTCTGCATTTAACATGTTTGCAATAGTCGCACGTGTTGCACAAGATCCAGCATTTAGTCTTCTATAGTAATGGTGGCAAATCTCTCTCTACAGATGAACTATGTTAGGATCGCGTGGTTTTGCCATCGTATTTATACACATGGGATATACAGGATCCGACCCCCTGTCAGTGTCTCAATCACCCTGTTTTAATACACAGTCATTTCAGAAATGTTGTGTTTATCATAGAAGAGTTCCGAACGTCATTGAAATAACGTTTCACTACAGACCCGGTATTAGTTGAGGTGATGGTGATATGCAAATACTCGGACGCTGCAGGCTACGCTGGGAAAGGGGGTCCAATTTCCCCACCCAGTTGATCTCTACAGGCTTGAACACAGGCCTGGCACTGCCTGCACATGCTGGCAGTGTGTCCGAGTGCCTCTGTACACACACATGCTTCATACGCACATCTCTGGAACAGTGTGAAAAATAACTTTGTTCCATGGAGCTCTTCAGTGAAACCCCAGCCTAGCTGTGCAGTCCCTACAGATGTGATTCTGGGTTTCCACAGTGGGCTGTTATTCACACCAGCTCAGGGCTGTGACCTGGGCACCCTGGCTCTCCCATGGCAAGCTCGGATGGCTTTGACATCTTAACCAATTGCGCAGAGATGCTGATAGATGAAGCAGGGCCAGGTTAATCCCAGACGGGGGGGGGGGGGGGCAGGGGGAGTCGGGTTCCCTTCCAAAAGCAGAGCCTCTTCCAGAATAAACTATCGCCTTCAGCTGAAAAGCTCTGGGGCCGCGTGTTTGAAGTGGCTGTGATTCCACACGGCGATGATAGAGAGAAGGAGCTTTCCCCTCTCTCTCCCAGGACTCTCCGAGACAGATGTTCTTTCCGTTTTCCTGCTCCGCGCCCCTCCTGTACGTTCGCATGGAAGCAAGCATGTGCTGTTTGAAGGGGTGTTGTCCCTTTGATTTTTCTTTGATGTGGACTGCAAGGTTTAACTGCAGAGGAGGTGCAGGCAGTTAGTTAAACTGCCAGTGCAGTTTATAATCATGGCAAGAGTTAGACTACAGTCTACCTAAACTAATACCAACCTATTATTATTAGTAGTATTATCATGCAGTGCTTAGATGTTTATCCCATACGATAGCCCTTATAAAAGTTTGCCATAGTAAAAGTGTAAGAAAACATGGCAAATAACAGTGAGGTATGGTGAATCATATTACAAAACCTGGCAAACCAGGTAAACTATGGCACGTTCATAGTATACCCATGGGAAACATGGTAAAAGAACAAAAATATTGTGCAAAAAAACTGTGGCAAACTTTTATAAGGGAGAAGATGGATGACAGTTAACTGATATTAATTGACAATAACTAGCCAGGGGTGGGGTAGCACTTTTCTTTTTTGTAGACAGTTGACAGCCTCTCACTGCTGCCTGCTTTCTGTAGCGTCTCGCAGACCAGTACAGTAGAGTTGTAGCAACAGCTGTTAAAAAAAAAAGAAGGCTGCATTCCTGATGGATTTCTCATTTAAAGTCCTGGCAGGGTTCTCTTTCCCACCACTTTCAAGCCTGCCGCTCCTTGTAAAATGTTCTGCATATCAGAGAGGATCCCTCACCCTCTCCTGGGACCTGCTACTCCGCTGCAAACATGAATCAATCACAAGCTTGTAAAAACTGAACAGAGCACCCCCCCCCCCCTCCAGTCCTGGCTCTCTCCAAGTGTGAGCAACTCCTGTCCGAGCGTCTGAAACTAAAGCGAGCAGGGTCACCTTGTTATTAAAGTCAGCGTTCAATGCAGAAGTCCGCAGCTTTTCAAAGCGTTTCCAATCCCAATGTGCTCAAAAGAGGAGTGTGGCTGTCGAAGCCTGGGATATAATATGAGGGACATATAATCATGTAGGGGAGTCTTGAAACTGTAATAAAATAAGAGGTTCATTTTAGCAGACGCCTTTATCCAAGGCAACTTACAGAGACTAGGGTGTGTGAACTATGCATCAGCTGCAGAGTCACTTACAACTACGTCTCACCCAAAAGATGGAGCACAAGGAGGTTAAGTGACTTGCTGAGGGTCACACAGTGGCTGAGGTGGGATTTGAACCGGGGACCGCTGGGTTACAAGCCCTTTTCTTTAACCACTGGACCACACAGCCTCCTTGGCCGGTCCGGTATATACATCACAAAAAATAACTGTTATCTATTCTGAATTTTCTAATGGAGTTTAATGGGGGTAGGGACTCGATCCAGACCAGGACTAGCCACCCAAAGTCAAGTAAAATACATCACTGGTCAGTATGAAGTAATGTTCTTAGAGGGCACCTGAATCAGGCTGTGCTGGCAAGCTTACAGTCCAGTCTATTAAAGGTCAGCTGAATCTCTGAGACATTGCATGAAGCCCTGAGGAGGGGTTTGGTTTCTTCAGTGTGTTTAAAAACTGCAAATGGTACACTGCTGCTCATTCTGTTTAAATAATAGCCCTAAATGATGTCATGTGATGAGCTGTGGCATTGGAGTCATGGATATAATTTGTTGATGCAATTTTCCCTTCTAATCTAATTCCGAAGTGCTTTGAACATCCTAAGTGGGTCAACTTAAACTTCATTTTCTGAAAAGGTCACTTTAGGAGAATGACTCCAGTTAAGAAAAGTAAATAATGGCCATAGGTCTTCAATGTTTTTTGGGGAGGAGGAGGAGGAGGAGGAGGGGGAGCAGGAAGCAAAAGAAAGTCATGCGTGCTTTCTCATTGATCATCATCCACACACACACACACACACAGTTGGAACAGTAGGAATCTGTGTCCGGATCCCAGTTCACGTGATCATGTGGATGGCCCATTTTAAAGTCAGGGCTAAGACCTCCAGAATTCAATTCACTTTCTTGGAAGGATTCAAACCCACGGCCAGAGCCTTTTCTTTCCAACCTTCCCATTTCCCGTACATCGTCTATCGCGGCCCGATGCATTCGGCTTCCTAAAGAGCTCGGCAGACATTTGAACGTTACAGGCTCTGTGTAAAATGTCCTCGCTGTTGCTGCTGTCGAGGCATCTGAAATAGAGACGGGGGGGGGGGGGGGGGGGGGATCACATGACCAGCCTCTCGATTCGGCCTCTCTGCAGCTGGATTGGGAACACAAACAGCAGCCTGGCACTGGGGTGACGGAGCAGCTGTCAGTGAGCCTTTCCCTGGGGCTGGGAAAGCCGAGGGAGAAGCAGAGTGCTGACCACAGCCAGCAAGATATACAGGGCGGCCGAACAAGGGGCTCACTGATCCGCTCTCAAAGACGCACTGAAACGGGGGGACTTTTCAAAGCGCTGGGGGGTTATTTGTAATGCAGTTCATTTGATCTCTGGCTGTCTGCGTGCACCCTTTAGTGCGGCCCTGCCTTTGTATTTGTTTTGTTTTTTATCTGGGTCCCATCAGTCTATCAAATGAGATATATTGATGGATGAAAAGAAAGAAAGAAAGAAAGAGAAAGAAAGGGTCTTTTTTTTGCCCTAAGAGGCAGCCTTTTGAAGAAAAAAATATTTGAGCTTAGTGTGTGTGTGTTTCTTCATTTCGTAACTTCGTTTCTCAGTAGTCTGCACAGTTTGATTATTTATTTCTTACCAGACGTCCTTATCCAGGGCGACTTACAATTGTTACAAGACATCACATTATTTTCACATACAATTACCCATTTATACAGTTGGGTTTTTACTGGAGCAATCTAGGTAAAGCACCTTGCTCAAGGGTACAGCAGCAGTGTCCTCCCACCTGGGATTGAACCCACGCCCCTCCGGTCAAGAGTCCAGAGCCCTAACCACTACTCCACACTGCTGCCCCAATTTGTTGGACTTGTTGGACAGTCCTCTCTTTACACAAGCTCCGCTTCCCTTGATCGCGTGTCGGGCTGTGCAGAGACTTTGGTTATTTTGGTTATCCCCGTTCTGCCATGTGTGTGTTTGAGTGTTCCAGAATCAGGATTCTGTGCTCCGTATTCCATGTGCCGAGTCTGAAGGGCAGAGAAGACCGCTAACGCTCGGCCGACTCGCTCAGGGACAGTCTTGCCCTGCTTGTTAATGCACGGATTAGACAGAGCAGTTAAGGAAGGACAAAAGGGCTGAATACAATCAAATTAGAATACAATACAGCGCAATTTGAAACGGCAGAAATGTTGGGCGCTCAAAGCAGTAGAGGTTACACTGTAATTATAATGCTCTACATTTTTTTTTTCTTTTATTGAGTTTTTGTTTTGTGCACCCAAGCATGTAGTGGATCCTCCAGAACTGGGTTTGAACCCAGGGTCGCAGCTAGAAGGCTACCCCAGTACCAGCTGGGCTTCTCTGGGTATTGGGTGTCTGACATGTCGGGAATGCGATGTGGGATCTTTGTTGAAAGAATAGACCCAGATTTCAGTCATCAGTTTCGCAGTTGTAGCTGAGGTCTAATCCCTCGTTTCCCCTTTGAGTCTCTCTGGTATGTTTTATTTCATCAGAGAAGACGGCCATCTGTCTTCATCAGCTCACCAAACCCCATAATTACGCAAGCAAACGTAGCCCGCTCCCCCCACGCCAGGCAACTCTTTTTACTGCCTTGTCTGACAAATTGTGGGAGCTGATCCATATCTCACTAACTGCTGGGGTAATTAGTTCCAGACCCCCTCGACAGAGGGTAGAACCACAACAGCTACCTGCTTTACGACAGAAAAAAAAGAAAAACACGACCCTCCAGCAAAAAAGCGCAGGAGTTGAATACAATTATTTCTGGTGTAATATACAGACCCTATACACAACGTTTCGGTGTGTTTAACACGCCTTTGTCGAGGGAAAGTGTGCTGGAAAACAAACAGTGGAGGTACTTCTAGGCTTTCTATTTCAATCTGTTAATGTGTTTGTGATGTCATTCACGACATGGTTAATGATGTAATGATCCACTATCCATTTCTATTTAACCCTTCAGGCACCGTGCTAGTAAGACTATATTTATTTAGTTATTTATTTATTTTTCCATTCATTTTCATATATATATGCAGTGATCACCCATCATATAACACTCCTCTTTATAGTGTGGAATCGGTTATAACACGGTAGGATCGTGGCTCCCATTTGCTCCATAATGCCATTACAGTAGCCCATTTATACTCATTATAAGGCAGAACACAATTAGCACGGTCTTGTAACTATGGCTCCCCACTATAGCGTTCTAAAGGGTGAGCACTGTATGTATATGTATATATAATCTCTTTCCAAAGCTGTATTTAACTGCTTGTTCATAAATATTCCTTAATGTTCGGAGGGTTTTGCTAGCATCTGATCTCATTTAATTAATCAAACCGTGATTTTAAAAGGCTTGCAGCTGCAGGTATGCTTGGAGATCTTCTGCTTTACATTGTACAAAATAAAAGCAGAGGGAACGAGTCAAGGGAGCACAGTAAATCACTGGTACAGCTGCACTGAATTAGGCTCTTCTTCTTTATTTGGGGGGGGGGGGTGTCTGAGAGACCGCTCACGTTCTCCACTTCTTCAGAAACTTTATCTCCATTGAAGTGAGGGCTCTGTTACCCAAATATGTCACCGTAGATTAGATTTCATTACCAATGAACATTTCACACGTAACTATAATATTTAGCAGAATCTAATAACCATTGCCTCTTTATGAAGCGTACAAATCAATTTGGCAAGAAGTTTTTTTTTTTTTTCTTCTATTGGGCTTCAAGCTATTGGAGCATCAGTGGTTTGCAATAGCTTCCCAGTGTGAGCCACGCAAAGGGAGAGGATTTCTTCAGCTGCTCATTTTGTTAAAACTGGAGATGTTTAAAAAAGAGTGTCTGCTTCTTAATAGCACCCTGTGGATAGTAAAATCAAACCAGACAACAATATCATTAAAACGCTGGGGTAGAAACACATATATTTATGCACTGTGAAAATATATATATTCAATGAAATGGCTTTGCTTAGGGTCACACAGTTTGTCACTGGCTGAACCGGTCCATGCACACAGAAGAGAACGCTTCCATGTTATTGTTCTATCAGACTTCAAAAAGTTGGAATGTATATTGAAAGCAATGGATGAGAGAAGGATCCTTTTTATAGAGTAATGCATGCCAGCATGACATAAACACTGCAGTTAAAGAGCACAGACGCAAAACTATTGGAAAGTCTCTCCACGTTTGGACGCGCGTTGCTCCGCATTCAGCCTCGTCCCGTAGACACCCACGTGCCTCATCATCTCGTTTCAAAATGGAAGTCACTTTGACAGCGCCGCGTGTCGTGCATTTCCCAGCGGTTTGTGAGTTGTGAGAAACGAGTCAGCAAGGTAAACAGAAAATAATTTATTCCAGCTCCAGCTGCCCTATTAATAACCTCCGCCACAATCCCTGCAACCAATCAGGAGCATGCATTCCATTTGCAACTTGCTGCTCAGCTGGATTACATGCATTCCGTTGCGTTTGCAAATATTTGCACCACAGAAACAACGGGTTTCCATTTAGATTAAGAATGTATTAAACATTAACACCATGCTCTTTAAGAGCAGATAACAAACCCGGTCTTGCTCCTCCGTCTGAGGAGGAGTGTGACAGAGATCACAGCTGCTGCTGTTTTTATATTGATCTCTGTAAAGCACACCTTCATATCTTCTAGGATGAGTTCCCATCCTGCTTATAGAGACAGGTACTGTAAGGAAGTACTGAAGCAGGCAAGACCAGCCCACCCATCCCCTCTTCCAGCGCTGTTCCTGGGAGTCATGTGTGGGTTTTTTTTTGTGTCATAAAGGAACAAATAGGATTTATGTAGATCGCAGACAAGAAATAGTGGCAGTGCATCAGCGTTGGTGTTGTAACAGAGACTCTTATTATGAGAAGTAAATGGATTCCTTTCAGTCTCTCATCCTTCTGATACTTATCAAACTAATCCTACCCAGTATTTGCAGATTCACACTTCCAGCAACTTTAATTAGCATACAGCCAAGCGGAGACTCGCTTGACTCTCTGGCTGGCTGGCTGGCTGTCGTCACGAGCAGCGAGTCCCTCGCAAGGGAAGGCCAGGGCCTGGAAACCAAATTCACACAGCTCTCCTCACCTTGAGGTATTGGGACCTTGTGGCTGGAGATAATCCTTACCAGTGTTTGATTTATTTTTCTCAATGTAACTGGAGCGAGAGAGAGAGATATCCTACCACTTTGAACGCACCCCTGCTGTTTTTGCTGGTTTCTGTGGCTTTGGGACGTTGGGCAAACCCTCGCTTCTCCACGGATGTTTCTCCCAGAGTTCGTGAGACCTTTACCCCCTCGGAATCAGCTGTGAAGTAGCTGAGAGATTGATGTTGGGCTCTTGTACGCCTCTCAGTCTCTGTTATGTCCTACTTTTTTGCTGTGAAATTCAATCACATTTGGCAGGTTTTTAGTGGTGACCGTCGTCCTGTCTGCCTGCCGCTCATCGGCTTGCCGCCGCGCCTGTAATCCTAGGAAGACACATTGCTGGTGTCTCTGCAAACAGGAGAAGAAATCAAACCAGATAGGCCGGTATGATTGATAGCAAATGAGAAAGGAGGTAAAGTGAGGCTCGCCCGCCTGGTATCTCCTTTCATCTGCCCCGGCTTCAGCGATTTTATACGCTGCGCTCCGCGGAAATATTGAACACGCAAGTTATCTCCCCAATTCTTTTGGTGTGTGCGTATGTATATCTATCTATCTATCTATCTATCTATCTATCTATCTATCTATCTCTCTCCCCCCCCCCTCTCTCTCTCTCTCTCTCTCTCTCTCTCTCTGCTGTTCCTGACTTTACTAAAGGGAGCAGCAGTCCTAACAATCTGACTCCTGGGGAGAAGGGGAGGTTATCTTGGGGCGGCAGTGCATCCTTTCTTCCTTACTTCAGTAAGCAGGGGAAGGAAGTTAAACTAACATAAAGGAGGGGAGGTGGGGAGCAGGCAGGGGGCTGGAGATCACTCGTCCTGCTAGACGCCCCAGTGAAACCCATCCATTCGGGGGAGACTGGAGCCCCTGTGATGGTGCCCCGCAACAAATAGCTCTCCGCTGGCTGCTGTTTGTTTGTGCACAGCAGGGGGCGCCACACACTCCTGCCCTGCTTCCCCCTTCTCCACGTCAGTCTTCCATCACGCTCTCCTAAACCCGAATAGGGGCGACTTCCTCTGGGGAGCTGCCTCGGGACCGCTGCGTGACGCGGGAGGGAAACAGAAAGAAAAAACAAAAGAAAACCCGGAGATCTGAAAAGCTGTTGTCTGTCTGGATTTGGGGGGAGGGGGGGGGGCTCCTTTTTAATCTGATGAAGATTTATTCGCTCCTCCTTTTGTGCTGCACCGCATGCGTCCCTGTCTGCCTTTTCTTAATCGATTACCTAAAAATAAAAGAAGCAGAGCTGTTTAAAAGCTGTTTTAAACAGAAAGGCCCCCCCCCTCCCCCCCCCCCCCCCTTGTTCTCGCGGTTTACCTCGGATCGGTGAGGAGCTGTTGATGCTCGTTGATACACTCCTTCACCGTGGGCCGGCCCATTGGTAACAAAAACAACACCAGCAGATTGAGATTGGCTTCTGGGATAGACTTCTGCAACATCATTTTGTAGTTTCTTTGATTACATGATGTTAAATAAAAGATTCATAAAGTTTTTTTTTTTTTTAATTATGTCTCAATCTTTAAATTCTAGGTGATGCAGAACTTTGGTCATAGCTGTGGTACATTTTTGGGCAGTGACCCTTCCGTTCTGAAGCTGTGTTACAAAGTGTACAGCAGGTTCACAGACATACTTGAGATGTCTCATCCAGTAGGTCCTTTAATTGCCCTGCCTTCTTTTCCTGGGCTTAAGGGACCCTGTTTACACAGATCAGGGCTCTGGACTCTTAGGAAGAACAACATTCTGTGCCCTTGTGTGAAGTTGCAGTTTTCTAGAGGGATTAGGCTTTTTAACAGACAGGCAAAGCAAGACAAACAGTCAGGGAGAGGTGTCGGGGATTGAGCACAGACAGAAGTCTGGATAAGGGCGACAGAGTTTGTTCACTTCACCAGCAACGCTACTGTTAATTATTATTTATTTCTTAGCAGACGCCCTTATCCAGGGCGACTTACAATCGTAAGCAAATACATTTCAAGTGTTACAGTACAAGTAATACAATAAGAGCAAGATAAATACAATGACTTTGGTTCAAGCAAGTACAAGTGTGACAAAATACAATTCAATACTACAGCAGATAACAGTGACAGTGATAGTTACATCAAGATATGATTAAATACAAAATACTACAGATTAAACACTTGGCAGATTACAGTACTCTGAAGTACAGGATTAAATGCAGTAAAATAGGGGGCAGATAAGAGCAAATAAAGCGCATTTAAGGAAGGGTGATAGTGTCCCAGGATAAAAACAGAGGAGTTCTACAGGTGCTGTCTGAAGAGGTGAGTCTTAAGGGGGCGCCGGAACCCACTGGACATGCAGTAGTTCATGTGGAACTCTAACCCCTTTTATTTTAGAACACTTTTTTTCTAGTAAACACAATTGTTAGATAACCGACCCTCAGAAATGCTTCCAGGAAGCTGATCTTCTCTTTCTTTCTTATTCCCCCCAGGTGTGGTTCAGTAACCGCAGGGCCAGGTGGCGCAAGCAGGCTGGTGCCAATCAGCTGGCAGCCTTTAATCACCTGTTACCAGGAGGATTCGCACACACCGGAATGCCAACCTTGCCAACATACCAGCTTCCCGAGTCCAGCTACCCCACCTTATCCCAGGGTAAGAGAAACGCCACGCTCCCACAGTCAGAGCCACCACACTCTGCAGCCGCTGGCTGTTATGAACCAATCGACGTGTAAAGGTGTACCCGAACTGAGCCAACAGGTCTAGTCTTCATTAGTTATGAGAGACCAGAAAACGATCAGGGAATCAGCACTGATGGATAGTGTTCATTCAACAGTCTTGCTAGAAAGGACAGATATGCCAAAACAGTGTTCCTGTATTTTCTTCATTGGGTCTGATGCATGTACGTTTCTTCTCGCTCGTTGTGAATTGGCAGATGGCAGCAGCGGCACAGTGCACCGGCCGCAGCCGCTCCCCCCCTCCTCCATGCACCAGGGGGGTCTCACCGGAGACAGCGGCTCTGCCTACGGGCTTGCGTCCAACCGGCACGGCTTCTCCAGCTACTCGGAGAGCTTCATGAACCCATCGCCGTCCAGCAACCACATGAACACAGTCAGCAACGGACTGTCGCCACAGGTCAGTGCCACGCAGCCAGGTCAGGGGAGCTCCAATCACCCCCAGGGCATGGGTGTAGAAAGAGGGGCCAGCTGAGAAAATCCTAATACTGAGCTAAAGATTGAAATTGGTTCTGAATTCCAACACACACACGCACACACAGACGCACGCACGCACGCACGCACACACACTCACGCACGCACGCACGCACACTTAACAATCACTCTCATCAAAACATTCTCTGTTGTAAGCGGTGTGCTACAGTGCCCTCAGGAACAAGCAATACGTGTTTGAAAGAATGTCGTACAGTTTTACACAGGCTCATCTTTCTGTACCAGGTAAAGAGCGCGGCCCGTCTGTTTCTGCACCTCTGCCCGTTTCTCATTTAACACCCCCTGGAGATATTCAGAGCAGTCCTGTTCTTTGTAAAATGGCAGGGAGAGCCATGACAAAGATTAAATGGGATGGTTATGGTTTATGTCTGAAACTGGTTTGGGTGAAAATAGGTGTGGAGTTTCTGCACCAATATATTTTTGTTTGTTTGTTTGCATAGCATGTAGTGACCCCCGGTGGTTGAGTTTTGTAACTTGCCCATCTTAAACAGAAAGTCAGATGTTCATTTTCAGGCAAATCCCCTAGCTTCTGGAATGCTGGAGTGGATATGTATTTGGCTGTGTGCTAATGTGACTGTGAATTGTGTGTGTGTGTGTGTTGTAGCTCTGTGGTCTTGATTTTAGGGTTAGGTTCACCGTCTTATGCTTTCATTTTATTGACAAATAAATTAGATCTGTTTCCATGCAAAATAATAGAAATTCCAGTAGGGTGCTGTTTTCTGCGTTTTCTTTATCCTAAAATCAAGCAATACTTCGTTATTTGTTTTGTTTTTTTGGAAAATCCGAAGCTCCCTTTCTCGTCCCGAAATGAAATTGCACAAGGATAACGTGATAATTAGCTGCTTTAATTAGCTGCTTTGCCATCCTCAGTGAGCGTGTATATCAGTGTGTAGCTGTGGAGCTCTAAATACTGTACATGGGGTCGAGTGATTGTGGTCTGCAGTGGAAAACACAATTCCATTGCAGCTCTGCAGAGTGCGTGCGTGCGTGTGTTAGGGTGGAGCGGGTGGGAACCCGTGAACGATCCTTCTTGTTATTCTTTCCCTGCACCTTGAATAATAACCACTTCAAATTAGGCTTTCTAGTAAGGGGTTGATTCCTAAATACCACAGAATGAAAAAATAATCCTACTGACTGGTATTGAAAGAAATCAGTGGTGAACAGTAAATTATACACAATTACAGAACCCACTGACGGTGGCCTGTTCTGCCCACCCTAAGCAACAAGATCTGGTTAATAAGCAGAAAATAAGATTGAAATGGTGTGTAAAGAGCTGAAAATGATTTTCAATGCTGCATTTGTCCGCAATTACCCCCTCGTGCACACGTATTTTTTTTATTGAGAGGGAGGTTTTGTGTTTGGTTTTTTTTTCCATATATTTTTTTCAAAGCAGATTGGAAACATTGTGGTATTTCTCTCTCTCTCTCTCTCTCTCTCTCTCTCTCTCTCTCTCTCTCTCTCTCTCTCAAAAAGAAAGAATTAAGGATTTCATTACAAAAAAAGAGCTTTTCTCTTGTAGTGGAGAGTTGGGGGGGATAACACGGGTATTTCACAGCACGTTTGATTGTTAATCACAGTGCACAGGGTTTAACCACTAATGCTTCCTCAGCAATTGCATAAACACCAGGAACACGGCGCTCTCTCTTTTCATGAGTGTGATTCATGCTTTCATGCTTATTGCAAAAACAGCCTGCTGGTCTGATCTCAGCAAACATCTACCCCTGTTATAAAAATGGGATTTGTACTGCAGGACTGTGTCCCGTATTTCACCCATGGGAGATACCATTTGAAAGTAAAATAAAGCCTACTTATGAACATGCATTTAAGGGAGATTTATAGCAGCCTATAGGTAACTGCAACCTACCTAACAGAGCGTATTAGAAATGTGTTTATTAACGCAGGAAAGGTGTCGTTTTGTCACGCTTGTCTGCAGAGAGTATTAATCTTCTCGGATGAGATATAAAAAATAAATACTATAGTATTTTATTATATTGGCCAATGTAATGTACAATAATTACCTATTTTGTATTCCTCATAGTACACTTGCACATTGACCAGAATGCTGTGGTATTTTACTGTATTCCATAATATAATGTAAAGTATTTCATATACTATGCTGTTGTAAGCTACAGTGCTTTAGAGAATGCTCTAGTATGTTACAGTATAGTGTTCTGTAGTCTATAGTATTCCATATGCTATGTTGTGTTTTGACCGTAGTGCTGCAGTATGTTCTTCATATGGGGTGTGCAGGAGTGAGCTGGGGGGGGGGGGGGGGAGAGAGAGAGAAAGAGAGAGAGAGAGAGAACATGTGGCAATCCCATCAGGACCTTATTGTCCGTTTAAATTGATGTACTCTTTGACAGGGGTATCCGAATTCAGGTCGGCCCCTCTGAGACCCCCGCACATGGACATAAAACTTCCAAACGAAGTAGCCTTAAACAAAAAAAGCACAAAGCTTTCCCATTCTCGGAGGTTTGACAGCGCAGGCATCTGTTGAAATCAGTTAAAGTTATCTCACCCTCCTTAGCAGTGGAAGCTGCAGCTGGAATTCTCTGACTTGTTTGTTAAAGCACCGCTAACACAAGGCTGTTTCCTATTACACTGCACAGTCCTGCTGCTACATGAACTCTGCTGGGTGTTTTTTATTTTCCCATGGTGTCATACAGCAGGGCTGTGCTGCACTGGAAATAGTGTCAGATCAGATCTACTGTGCAGAATGTCTTTCAAATGACACTACTTTATAAAATGTCACCACACCATCTTGTGTATTGCACGCTACCATACACAGGCATGCTTTTTCAGATTTCACTTGATGCACAGTGATAAACACTGAAAAGCAGCAGTCCAGCAGTTTAGATCTATGGACTGTGGCAGTCTGCTTCTGATGGATGCAAGATGCCCCAGTGTGGAAACCTAGTTCAGGTGATCACCATCATTTGTATTTTTTTTGCACACTTTTTCCCCTGAAGAAAGCAAGCAGTTCTAGAATTGGTTATTGCAGTCCATCCAGCGATCATGCCTGCCGGCGCTGTCCCCCGCACAGCCTGCATGCTCAGGGTGTGTCGCGGGTTTAAACCAGGGAAGAGAGAGCCTGAAGGCAGCTCTGATTCCTCTGAGTAAGCCAGTCGCTGCTGGAAACAGCAGAATCTGCAGAAAATGGGCAAACTTTAGAATTTTTTTTTTTTTTTCAAGTTGTCTCTCTGCATCATTTAGCCTTGGAGGAATCTGTATACATTTTGTTTAGACATGTGCAATGTACATATATGCATACATACATACATACATACATGCATTCAGGGATGGGAATAAGACTCCTATTGTATAGCAGTTTCATCCATTCCAGGTTTTAATATGTGCTAGATTAGCCTCAGTGTCTAGGTAACAAGCTCAGGTGTGTTTTATTAAACTTGTAGTAAAACCAGGAATGGATCAGACTGCTATGCAATGGGAGTCTTATTTCCATCCCTATGCATGCACACGTATTTGGTTCACTGAGCCCCACAATATTTCATGGAATTGAAAAGACAGCAAGGACAGGTTAAAGCATGGCTGCGTGTCTTTCAACCAAACTTGTACTGTGCATGATAACGTTGGGATTGAGATGAGCTGCTTCGCCCCATTCCTTTGCTTACAGCTCACAATTTCTCAGTCGGTCAGCTGTACTGTAGTGTGTTTGAATGTCAGCTGTAGGTTGCTTTGAAGATTAATTTTGATCAGGGAGCAGCCTCACTTCCCCTTACCAGACTTTCAGAGGCAGTGCAGACAGACAATGGCTAGGGTTTTATTCTGTGCTCAAGGGCTACAGTAGTACGAGGCTGCCATTGGAGGAACGGCTTCTCCTTCTGAGAAACGTAACGGCGCCAGGGTTTAGACATCTGTCCGAGGTCATCTGAGTTATTTTCTGTCCATTTCTAGTTCTGCTAGGCTGCTCTTTGCTTGTGTAGACTGACAAAAATGTGCGATTTCCTGTAAATAACTTCTCTGCCAGCAACGCAGGCAGGTTGAAATGGATTCCTGCTGTTCGACCACCAACAGGTGCTTGGGACCAAATCCTGACGTGTTCCAAACTGTGCAGCCTGGTTTCTGCTGAGATGCTGAGAACGATGCCATGTCAGGGCTCTGTAAAGCTAAGCCCCTGGTCCTTGGGGAGCCCAGATTCTTATGTCTTTAGGTCAGCCCAACATTTTTCTGCAGCTGATCAGAAAAGCCCTCTTCCCCTCCCCTTAGCCATTCTTAGCTGGCTCGCATGTAAGAAAATAAAATCTCTCTCTGACTTTTTTTTTTACTGCCACTCCTGGAAAAGCATGTAGAAAGAAAGGTGAAGCATAGGCAAGCACGGTACAGCACAGGCAGGTGAAGCATAGGCAAGCATGGTACAGCACAGGCAGGTGAAGCATAGACAAGCATGGTACAGCACAGGCAGGTGAAGCATAGGCAAGCATGGTACAGCACAGGCAGGTGAAGCATAGGCAAGCATGGTACAGCACAGGCAGGTGAAGCATAGGCAAGCATGGTACAGCACAGGCAGATGAAGCATAGGCAAGCATGGTAAAGCACAGGCAGGTGAAGCATAGGCAAGAATGGTACAGCACAGGCAGGTGAAGCATAGGCAAGCATGGTACAGCACAGGCAGGTGAAGCATAGGCAAGCATGGTACAGCACAGGCAGGTGAAGCATAGGCAAGCATGGTACAGCACAGGCAGATGAAGCATAGGCAAGCATGGTAAAGCACAGGCAGGTGAAGCATAGGCAAGAATGGTACAGCACAGGCAGGTGAAGCATAGGCAAGCATGGTACAGCACAGGTTGGTGAAGCATAAGCAAGCATGGTACAGCACAGGCAGGTGAAGCATAGGCAAGCATGGTACAGCACAGGCAGGTGAAGTAATGCGCAAATACGTTTGGTAATACAAGATAACAAAAAAAGTAGGCATCTTAAATGGTACCTTGCAGTACTGCAGCAAATTACTGCACATTTACTTTCTGTTATATGGGGGTTCACTGTTGACTCTTTATTTTCTTGTAAGATTCTGCATGTCCATCTAATGCACTACAAGTGTGTATCTGTGCCCCAGTTGTATCAGTGGGTGTGGGTGTGTGAGTGCATGTGTACATGCAGCAGTTTATGCATTAATTGATTAAATGCGATTCCATCAGTTTTCAGTAGCTGTTTAGTATGGTGATAGACTGAAGATCTGTTTCTCCCACTCTCCTGTCTCCAAAGATAATTACTTTTTTGAAACACAGAGACCCCTGCTGGGAGTCATGGGGAAAGAGACTCCTATTGAAAATCCATTATAAAATTCTTATTCCACAACATACTGATTGTATTAAAAAAAAAAAAAAAGGGTTCTACTTTTTCGTTTTGGGAATAATAATAATAATAATAATAATAATAATAATAATAATAATAATAATAATAATAATAAAAACAACAGATGTATTTGTAATTTGATAATGGAGACTTTCATATTAATAGACACATGGAAATGTTATTAAAAATAGAATATACAACCGTTGACATTTAAAAAAGTGGAGAAAGAAAATAATCTCAAGGATGGAAATAAGACTCCTATTGCACAGCAGCTTCACCCATTCCAGTTTGATTAGCCACAGCATATATAGGTGACACGCTCAGGTGGGTCTTATTAAACTCATAGTAAAACCAGGAACGGATCAGACTGCTATGCAATGGGAGTCTTACTTCCATCCCTATGCTGGATTTATAAAGAGCACACTATAGATATGAAAAAGGCCCGTTCTCTTGCAGAATGAATGAAGGCTCTCTCGCTCAGGAGTAATTAAAGCAGGAGAGGGCAGTGCGGAAGGGAGCTGTCGGGAGATTTGTGTTTTGGAATGAAGGGACTCTGGTTGCATTTGATGTTGGGGATGGAGTGTGTAGAGGCTGGGGTTTCAGCACAAGGGGATCAGAGACAGAGCAGCGCTCACCATCCTCCCTTTGATGCATATCCCCAGGCCTGCTCTGCTGCAGAACGAGCTCAAGCAGAGTCCTGCAAAGTGATTCCGAGCAACTGCGAGCCAGAGATAAGGGAGGGGGACTCGAGCCTCATCCCCGACTTCCATGAGCAAGGCAGACACTTGAAACTGGAGGAATTAGATTTAAGAAGCCCACACAGGGGCTGCCAAAAAAAAAATAAAGAAAAAAGATTCTAGTTTTGGCTCGCTCTTAGCTTGCATTTGACAAGACATTGTGTACCTGAATATCAATGAGAACGGAGAGGAGGTGTATGAATATACTCTTGCACGTTACTAACTCTTCTGTATTAAGCCTCTCACTGGGCAGAGTGTCAGCTGGCAGGCTCGAGCGACTGAAGATGAGCACACGCATGTAAATGACATGCGTACGGGCACGAATCATCAAACTGTTGATTCTTGTTAGAGACAGGACTAGTCTTAAATACGCAAGATACTTTTGCAATTTGGCAATGATAATAATGTTTTTGTTTTTTTTTTTAAGATGCTTTAGCAAAAAAAAAAAAAAAAACATGGAAGCTGCCAAAATGAAAAGCAAGCAAATTTAATCATAACCCCCTGGAGGATTTTTTTTTTTTTTGCATCAGTTTACTGAGAAAATTTGAGAGATTTTTTTAGTTTTCTCTCTGAATTAGGAGGGGCCCAGGTAAACGATTCAAAAACAGTCACTGATCGCTGAAAATTATTTCAAACAGAGTCTCTTCCCAGTCAGCTAATGAGTGAGGGCAGTATCATATTATCAAATGATTGTATTGTAATATATATGATTTTGTGTAATATATATATAGATATATATATATATATAGATATATATATATATATATATATTCAGCATTGTGGCTATAAAATATAATTTCCCTTTGATAGTGTTATTGTTTAACATTTATTGGAATGAGATTTTTACATAGCGATCGGTACCTCCTGGTGGTCAACCTTTGTAATAGCATATCAATGATTCTCGTAAAGGGGGGAGTCAAGTTCCACTTGACAGATCCTAGGGATCAGTGCAATGGTGCTATAGTGTACTACCTTGTCCACTACAGACAGCAGAATATCGCTCTCTTTATTGGGGTCGGGGGGTGGGGTACAATTTAAAGCAATCTTCAGCACCATAGCCAAGTTAAGTAAGTAATGCAAACAAACCTTCAATAATCCGGATGTCCCTTAGTCATTTAAAAAACAAAGTTTGGGTTAGTGGTGTTTCAGTTTTTCTTTTCTTTTGGCAGCTTCGGACTGCAGTGCAGCAACCCTTCTCCCCAGAGAGGAAACATTATTCCCCTCACTCAGATGAAAGGCTGGAGCTGACAATAAAAATGCTATTTAAATGCAAGGGTGTTTGTGTGAGAGAGATTTCCTGCACAAAGTGAGCTGTTGCATCCTGATAAACAGTGAATATAAGGGAATGCGATTTACATTTATCTTGGAGAGGCAGCCAATATAAATTTCACTAAATCCTAGAAGATGAGGATTTAAGTAGGGACTGGCTGAGACCAATTCCGACACTGTGGGTCCCATGCAGTAGAAATGCCTATTAGTTTGAAAATTTGATTCCCTTATTTAGTATAGGCATGGGTATAGGCGCTATCTCAAATACCCATCGCATTTTTTTTTTCTTATATTGTATTTCATTGCAAAATGAAAAAAAATATGAACGCATGCAGCTGTGGATATTCTCCTAGTATAAAATATGGTTTCCCACTCCATGTGACCTCCTTATGCATAACCTCTGTTCCCTTTGCTCCCTGCTTTGTATCAATGTTACACCACAGCAGTATTATTATATATTTTGCACAGACAAGACAGACGGCAATCAATCTCTTCAATCAATGCTAAATGATCCTGTAGACGCACCAGTAATCCAGTGGGCTATTGGCCACAAATAAAAGCTTCTATTGAAACCGTAGGGCCGGTATGTCTAAATAACACAGACTAATTTAGATCACGGTAGTGTGACCCCGATTGCTACTATGAAATCCACGCTATTACCAAATGCATGCTTCCAGCACATGTAGAAATGTTCTCTACAAAGTGTGCAAGACATTTTCCTAAGGCTTATTGCTTATTGTTGATGTAATATATGCTGTAAGAGTCCAGGCAGTTTTTGCAGTATGGTAAAGATTCTGATCACTTATCTGTGCAGGGCATGTTTGTGACATGGGGTTTCAATTCACACAACTCAGCCCGCTTTCAAATCCTACCTCCCCGAGGCCTCCAGTGAACACTGCCAGGATTGGGGGTGGGAGTTAGCCGCTGAAAGAAAGACTTTGAACAGAATCGGGCCCCCGCCAACACGCCTTGTGTTCGGATCGTTTTCAGCTCCTCGGTGGCCCCCCCTGTGCGTGTCAGAGAGGGGCAGGCAGTCAGAATGGGGTTAACAACTCCTCAGCCCTCGTCCAAAACAGAATGGGTTTCACACCCTCAACCACAGACACGACAAAAGCACACACAGTTCTGCAACATAGTCTCTGCTTTAGAGAGGGGGGGGGGGGGGGGGCAGGACTGATTGACAGGGGGGCTGTTCAGGACAGGGTTCAGCTTGAGCCAGTACCTTTCTTCATGGGAAATTGACAGAATCATTTTTTTAATTTTTTTTTTTGAATTCTTGCCTGCTCCCCGTCCCCCGTTGCGGGGGTGAGATGGGGCTGGTTGGGGGGTCTGGGGGGCGCCCTCTTGCATGAGTTTGCTGTTAGTTCCAGATACCAGTCTGACAGGTGCGAGACTGTGATTAATTCCCCGGTGCTCTCAGTGTTCCCTGAGCAGTTCACACCCCTGCATCCAACACCACGAGCTGCCTCTCTCCGCTGCTCAGACAACAAGCTACAAAGCGGATCCTTCCCTTATCAACAGGGACAGGAGCCGGTTTGGGGTTCTAGCACTGGCAGGGAGTGTGGAGAAACGCTGGAGAACAATCCTGACCCCCCCAGGGAAGCAAAGCTTTCAGGAGTCCGTGCTTATTGTTACTCGGGATGGAAAAAATGGGGGTGCAATGCAATGTAACCTGCATGCACCCTCAAAAGCAAAGCTGTCAAACAATGGCAGAAATGTGACCTTGAAAGGTTTTACGTTTGGGCTCTACAGACAGACAGATGAAGTACATTGATTCACAGACAGACTCAGACAGACAGACAGACAGACAGGTGATCTCCTGTAAAGGGCTGAGTTGCATCATAAGGATGTATCTCATGTACAGCACAGTGTTTCTGCTCCTCTCTCTCTCTCTCTCTCTCTCTCCTCTCTCTCTCCTCTCTCTCTCTCCTCTCTCTCTCGCCCCCCCTCCCCTCCCAAAAAATAATAATAAAAACGAATCTCGTTGAGTCCCAGCTGGCTGGCTCTAACTCCAGGCCTCTCCACTCAGACTCCAGCTGAGAGCTATTTCACTATTTATTTACATGTAATTATCGCTATGAGGTGCAGATATTAACACTGTCAAGAACAATTTGACCTGACATTTTTCACTCTGCCTATGCCCTGCTGTTTTTCACAAACAAACCCCCCTCCCTCTCTCCCCCCCCTAGATCCACCTTGCATTATAGTCAGAGCCTCTAAGTCTGCAGGCCTTGCTTGGCAAACACCGCTATATTGAAATCATTAAAACCTGCCATTTAATTTGGACGAGGCGAGAGTCGGCACTGGGGAAAGGTGGGAGGGAGGGGGCGGCGGGCTGGAGTCTGTGTTCCTGGGGTGAGTATTTATCTAGGAGTAACTGGAGCATTACCGCTGGAAAATAAAGAATTGCAGCACGACGCTTTCTTCAATTGCAGCGCGATAGAGTGCATTAACCTTTGGTTAGGAAAAGGCACACTGAAACATTTAAAATATTGGAAACAGTTTCAGAGGTTTCTGTTGAACAAGAAGAGGTGCACAGGGTGCAGGGAAGGTCACATGAGAACTATAGAGAGAGTGTGTTTGTATTTCTTTTAAGGGAGTGTAGTTTATTGATTTTTTAGATTTATATACTGATACTGTAACAAGAGATTTCAAAATTACCGGACAGCCCGACATTGAGATAGCTACCACTTTTTAAAATGTGCAATCAGATTATGAATGTTGCTATTGCAGGCTTCTCTTAATTGCTGTTAATTTGAGCTGTTTTTACTGTTTCTCCATCTGATCTCTGCTATATACTCCAGCACAGTACAAGACAATACCGTTGGCCCTTCAATGCTAAAATTTAAGGCGTCAAACTCTTGTAAAAACAATAAACAAGGCCGCAGAGAACGCATTTATTTATTTATTTATTTATTTAAAAATGCTAAAACTACTGAAAATTCATATTCATAAAATTATATTGTGGTAACTTCTTTAAAGCCATTAATAACTAGGCTTAATCTGAGGCCCAGTTAGCTTCAGTGAAGGGCAGTCTGGCTGCAGCAGGGGGCTGGAGGAGAAAGGGTTAAAAGAAGCATATGCAAAATATTTTGAACGGCTAACGCTCCCTGAGAAGTGACAGCTTGTTTTGTCGCTCTCTAATCGCTCTCATCTGTACCCATCTTGTCAATGCCCAGTTTCTGTCACCGGCAATCAGATATCTAATTGGAAACACTTATGGGCCTCCCTCCCCTCTCTCGATTTTTCCTCCCCCCCTCCCTCTCCCTCTCCCCTTCCTCAAACCCATCTCACCAGGCCTCGCAGCGGCCCAGCCGTCGGCGGACGGCACTTTTCACTTTTGATTAACGTGCCTCGGCCAATTAGCGGAGTGACATGCGGCCGGGAGAGGAAATCATTGCTGTCATCTGCTCCCTGCCACTCAGGGGCTCTCGCGCCGCGGCACATCCAGCTTTAATTACACGTGGCTGTGACCAAGCGCGCTAATTACATTTAGGCAATCATCATTATTTTTTTTTAAATTGTCATTTTGTTTTTCAAATGAGCGTCCGGACACTTTGCCTTTGAGACGGTCTACCTTGATGTGTGTGTGTGTGTGTGAAGGTGGATTGAGAGGGTGCTGGGGTGGGGGCATCGCTGTTATGGAAACAGTTTCGCACAATATTCTCTGCTAATGACGCACTAGCTAATTTCCACTTAATTTCCACTAATTACGACACCTCTGTCCAGCTTATTAAAAACTTCCAAATAACACTACAAACAAAAACCTGAGCTATGGATGTGTTTGTTGTCATTTTTAAGCAGTGTTTGCATTAAATTAAAAATACACGGTTGTCATGGCTGTTATCTGACGCGCTATGTGCCATAACTAGAATGAAATTACATTTTCAAGTTGAAAGCTGTGCTATTGTGACAGCCATGTGGAATTAACCCCATCTATTTGAAGCCAGCGTCGGGTCAGAAAAGTAACATTTTTGTTCACCACCAATAATAATAATAATAATAATAATAATAAAGGCAAATGAGATTCGTTGGAGAGATAAATAATTCCTTGCATGTAGACTTTTTAAATTGCCGATGTGTTGCTCAACCAGGAGGCGACAGATAGATAGTTTTGCTGCAGCTTTAAAACCTTTGGTTCAACTGATGGAACAGGAAAATGCTGTTAAATGAACCCCCTTCATTTTATTTCTCAGATTTCTTTTTATTTGTAATCCTTTTAATTGCAAATGTTTGGCTACGTAACATCCTAACTATTCAGACCCTGACACTAGGTCACCAGTCTGTATATTTTTATTTTTTCAGCCATCAGAATTAACAGCCAGCATCTCCTGCTCAAATCTGCTCTGCCTAGTGTTTTTTTTTTTTTTTTTTCATGCTTCTTAGTCGATTTCTAACCCAATTTTGTAGCCCGCATGACCTTTTTCCAACTTGAAGGTACCTCTTAGGGGCATTTAATTTTGGTTAAATAAAAGGGTATCTCTAACCCAGCAGTTAAGCCAGTCCTCTTAACAGATTAAGAGTCTCTCCACTGATCACCTCTTTGGCGTGGTGGAGATGAACAGACAGTCGTATCAGGCAGGCAGGCAGGCAGGCAGGCAGACTGGCCCCCAGGCCTGCAATCCTCCAGGACTCTTTGTACTTCCCAAAGCCACTAGCTCCTCTCTCTTAGCGTTTACTCAAGCCAGCAAAATCGGAATGAGAGGATGAGGATGAGGAGGAGGAGGATGAAGATGAGGAGGATGAGGATGAGGAGGATGAGGATGAGGAGGGGGGGGCAGCAGAGGCAGTACTTGGGAAGCAATAAGACAGACACAGACAGACTGTCATTACTAACACCTGCAGGGGGTTGAGACAGGAGGGGATCGCTCGCACATCATGGTTCACTACATTTTTTATTTTTTTTTTTAAAGAAAAAAAAAGATCCTTATTGGTTTTGCCGTTTTAACTTTAATTGTGAGCCTCCGCGCTGAATGTCAAGTCCTGGGCTGTCGTACTGCACCTCTCTCCTGTAGTCTGTAACTGATTTCAGTGTCAGAATGTGCTCACATCCTCCAGGTTCTCTACTGCTCTCTCTATCCACTGCTGCAGCGCTCTGTGCATCTGTGTGGATCATGGGCTGAACGGTTACTCCAGTCTTTATACAACTATTATATATACACATACATACACATACATACATACATACATATATATATATATATATATATATATATATATATATATCACTCCGTTATACAAACTGCTCAGCATTATAATTCAAGGGCTCTTAAACACACACAGTTGACTGTTTTTCAGTTTTGTCACAAATACATTAAATTGTAATAGGAGTTAATTAAAGACTGGAGAGAATGCTATACAGTTCTTTCTATCTATCTATCTATCTATCTATCTATCTATCTATCTATATATCTATATATATATATATAGCAGGAACTCGCGTTACTACATAGTCTTTATTGTTTGAATGATCCGTTTAATCCATGCAACAGTAAATAGACTTTGACAAAAGCATTTGTCTAATTTTATTACCAGTGTTCTAGAAAATCAACCTTTTAGGTATTTACATCATTGTCTCCTTGTATCGTCAGGCTAAGATTTTAACTTGGTTCCTGCAGAGTTGGAATCGTTTTTATTTATTTATTTATTTATTTATTGTCAGGCTTAACATTTAAGCTTACACAAAAAAAAAAATCTATAATGTGACAGTTAAGGAAATGAAGATCTTATAAAGGGTCTTGTGAATGCACTGCGTGTTTATCTGAAAGGACGCACATTGTATCCTTTTACAGTTCAACATTCATACAGCCCGGGGGCAGACGGCTCACAACTTGAGAGAATTAATTACTTTTTTTTTTATTTTTCTTTCTTTTTTTTTATTATTATTTATAAAGTAATCTATCTCTTGGGAAGAAGCAGGAATGCCTGGAGGCTGAGTCCTTTCCACCAGGCCCTGGTTAGCATTATCTACACAGACAGCGCGCGCACACACACACACACACACACACACACACACACAAACGAGATGCAGCTACTGTGGGTGGAAGGGGGCGGGAGGAGGGGTTTAGTAAAATGAAAGTTGGAAGTGGGATCGACTGACTAACCCTGCTTGTGAAATGCTGCGCCGCGGAGCTCGGATAGAATCTGGACGCCTGGGGTTGTTTGTCCGCCCGGGTGATTGGCAGCCGGTAGTTTTTCCTTTTTTGCCACCCCTATCTGATGAAGTGCTAACAGATGTCGAGACACTATTGATTTTTATTTAGCGGTGATAATACAGCAGGAAATAATAGATTACAAACTGCAGCCCAGCCAAGTTCCAGACCCCAGCGTACTTTCTTTTCGCCCCTCTCTTTCTCTCTCTCTCTCGTGTGCTTCAGGGCAAGGCTGTTCAAGGTTAAGTTAACAAGTTTGAGAAAATGTATTTTGTTGAACTAGTTTGAGTCGCCCCTCGCATGCTTAAGCAGCAACTCCTGACAGTACATGATGATAAAGGAATGTCATGGATTCATCAGAGCACGCGAGTCACCTGTCGTGCAAGTCCTGCGGATCTTCTAGAATTGCAGTAACATTCTAGAATTGAGAAACAAACACATGATACGGTTGTATGTATGTGTGCATGTATACATATATATATACATTGCTCAAAAGAGCCAACTTCCCAATGTTTCAGTATGTTTAACATGCCTTTGTTGAAAACAAACAGTGGAGGTACTGGCAGGCTTTTGATGCCACGGCAACTACACTTATTTCTGTTTAGATCTATTAATGTGCTTCTGATATAATTTACAACATAGTTAACGATGTATTGAACCACAATTCTGTTTAAACCTTCTATAAATGATGTAAACGGTTTAGTTGAAATTCAATTGTGTCGAATTTATTAAATAAGTGTCTTCTTCCACTGGAGCAGCAGCAGTAACAGCTGCATGCAATACCGTCTCGAACTCCAGGAGTTTTTTTTTTTTTTATTTGTCTGGAGGCTGTTGAAACAATAAGTGTTGTACATTCTGAAGTTGAACCGCGGGCCCTTTTAGAAAAGGGAGTGTGCAGTGTGTAGCCGGGATATTTCTGCTGCTTCGTCTGGTTGGCAGAGTGAAAGGCCTGTGTGCACAATGAACCACCATGGTTCTCGCGGCTGATAAAGGGCGCGCTTTACCTCTCGCAGAGCAGCAGCATTTTCAATTCGCCCCTTTAATTGATGTCAGCGAGGTTATGCTAAATGTGAAGATTTGAATAATTCTGCTTTCAGCGCAATAATGGCATCACCGAGGCTACAGCCCTGCTTAGCCGCGCGGCTGAATAGACGAGTCAGACTTAACTGCCACCCGTTTCTCTGCTCTCATATTCCTCTTTGGCATCCCGTGCGCTTTGCCCCCGCGCTCATCTGATTAAAAACAGCCGTCCCGCAGAGACGCGACGCTCCCTTCAAACTTATTAAGCTAACAAAGCCGCTGTTTTCTGCTGCTGTTATATATGAAATGATATTATGTTATTACTGTTGTTATTGTCGTTGCGAAAGAAAGACGGGGGGGGGGGGGGGTGGGGAGCAATTCAAATCCAACCATTCAATGGGGTTTTGCAATTCCTAGGCTGGTTGGAGACAGAATTAAGACTTTGAGAATTTGAGGAATTTTGAAGGCAAGTCGGAGAAACAGAATAATTGTCAGCCACTCGTATTACACAGGAAGAATGTTATGCATATGAACTTGTTCTGAAATGTATGACAAGTGAACCCCAGTACACACACACGCACACACACACACACACACACTACCTACACACACACACACACTAAACACACACTACACACACACACACACTAAACACACACTACACAGACACACACACACACACACTATACACACACACTACCTACACACTACATACACACACACACTACACACACACACACACACACACACACACTATACACACACACACACTACATACACACAAACACTACACACACACACACGCACACACACACACACACACAGCTTCAAGTTTGCATTTTTTCCAGTATTACTGATTATTAATCTTCCGAGTTAGGTGGATAACAAAGCCTGCTCAGGCGTTGCAAAATGCGTGCCAGTTTTGGTTTTTTTTTTAAGGAAAAACATCTGTTGTTCGAGTTGCACAACGAAAAAATAAACAACCCGAGGGCGCGTTTCAGAGCTCCTGAGAGCTCCTCAGCTGTTTCTTCTTACTGCTGAAACAATGGCAGCTCTTTGGAGAGGTCTTTTCATATTTTCTGTTGTGTTTCGCCACGTTTGAGAAACCTGGGCTCGGTTTCACACACCACTTCAGGGATGCAGGTCTGCCAAATCCACTTTTAATTCTGCAGAGGAACAGAAAAGAAAACCTCAGATCTCTGCTAAAACTATACAGGGCCCTAGTCAACAAACATTAAAGGACTGGTTTTTAAGAACTGTTTTGAGAATCTGGTTTATAAACATTCCATGAGTTTAAATAAGAATGAACTGTCAAACGCTCTCACTAAAGGTTTCAAACTTGAATTAATTAAATGTTCTTAAAAAAAAAAACATTCCTTAAAAAAGACCTTCAAGTTTTTGTGAATGAGGCTCATATACTACTGCGTACAGTGTTGCACAAATAGAGGTGTTTTTTGCCTGCAAAGTGCTTGGACTGCATTGCTGTGAAGCTGCAGCTCACACTCATTGAGAGAAGCAGTTTGCTGAGTGCTCGTCAAGGGGCTGAGCAGGAGGGGGGAGTCCTGTTGCCTCAGCCCAGTCCCCTTAACCAACACCATGATGGGCTAATTGGTTTAGCAGCCCCAGTACAGAGAGGGCGAAAGGGCAGCAGAGCGTGGAGAGTGAGAATCCAAGCCTGATGTTAGGAGAGGATGCTGCGTGGTGTCTGTCAATGAGGAGCATGTGTGGGGTAACCTTGCAGGCTGGAAGCCACAGCGCTACCAACAGCAGCCCTCGCCTGGCATGCTGGGAGAGCTGGATGTGGGGTTAGGGCCTTTTCTAACAAACCTTTATTTACACGTTTACGATATTCCAGCCAGGTTCTTTAAACCCGTTCCAGACTGTTAACCTGCAAAAGGCATTTTATTCAACTCTTTGGAAAAAGTGTTATGAATCGGGTGTGTTTTAAAGACGTTGATAACAACCTGCCTTAGCTTACAAAATACCCTTAGAAAAGTTCACCACAGAATTTTTCCACAGTATTTATGCAGTTTTCCCCCCTGCTTTTCCCAAGGCTACACTACGCATTTACCATACCCTTGTTTGCCATATTTATTAGCATGCTTTACCGTAGCTCGCTGTTCTGTACAATGCTTACCTAAGCTTTATTACACTTTGCTACACTTTTACTGTGGTAAACTTTTATAACAGTACCTGCGCTTTGTACTGTATTGAAAAGTTTTTAAATAACTGAACTACACTACATCGGTATGAATCTAATCCACACAAAGAAATCCAATGTTAAAATGTGTTACAGGACATCGATGTGGGCTTGTTTAAACATTTTAAAAATCTTGGAATATCATTAAAGCATTTGATTGGACTCGCTGAGGCTTTAGGGGTCCACCTTTAAAAATAAAATTAAAAAAAACGTTATCACAGGCAGTGCTCTCAGCCTTTTCAGAATATCCACTCCCGTTTTGGAAAGAGATACGACGCAATGAGCAATACAATCTCAGGAGGATATGCAGCGTTGTTCGGATTATTGCAAACACTCTCACTCTTCATGGCTGGTGGGATGGATGTCTGGAGAGCTGGGAGCTGTAGATGATGTATTCCCTGAGCGTGTGTTTCCCAGTCTGCCTCGGGACAGGAGCAGCCTGGCACGGAGACGCTGTGACAGACCCTGCCCTCATTATCAGGCTCCCGGGCTGAACTGCACCTCTGATATTGAAACCTCAGCCGCAGCTCACTCCGGAGCTGTACTGTTAGCTCGGAGGCAGAGGCACCAGGCTAGACTAGAGATCTATATTAAATGTCACCGGCTAAGTAGCACCTACAGCTATGGCCACAAGTTTTCACCCTATAGAATGAACTCATTTTGCTTCGTAAAGTCGAGTGTGTATAACTGCAATTTTGAGATCCAAGTACCATATTGTGACGATGTTGATCTCCCATTTTAATATTGAATTATTTTAGGATTTGACCTTGATGTATAATATAATTGCAAATGTATTTCCTTTGCTTTTTATGCACATTGTTAGCTAACCGTGCTCAAGATGAGAGATTAATTCTGAATTCTGAATTCTTACCCCTCCACAGGTGATGAGTATTCTGAGTAACCCCAGCGGTGTGCCCCACCAGTCCCAGCACGACTTCTCCATCTCGCCCCTCCACGGGAGCCTGGACTCCTCCAACGCCATCTCTGCCAGCTGCAGCCAGCGCTCGGAGTCCCTCAAGGGGGTGGACAGTCTGCCCACATCGCAGTCCTACTGCCCACCCACCTACAGCACCACCGGCTACAGCGTGGACCCCGTCACCGCCGGATACCAGTACAGCCAGTACGGACAGAGTGAGTTTCCACCCCCACCTATTGCATTGCATAGCACACAGCGCCCCCCGGTGGTAAATCCGTGTAACTTTAAAATCATAGTGGAATCCTGGCAAACCAAGTTTAAAGAATTGTACAGATCATTGTTGCAGTAAATGCATAGTTAAAAGTGGAGGAAGTGTGTTTAACTGCCAAATACCTTACAAGCATACTGTTACTACCGCATCAAAGACATATTTTTTAAATGGTGTTTAAATGGTAGTTAAAATCTAAGTGCAACTTACTAATGCCAACAAATAATAGCAGAGGAGCCCTGCTGCACACCAGAACAAATCCGCACTGATTCGTATGAAACTCGACCCTGGAAGCCTAAAGCCAAGTTGAAGAGGGAATGACTGTGAGCTGTCACATAATGGATAAAATATCACGACTACAAAAGTAGGAGCAGTGTTTCAGATGAGGTCTGTACCGCCCTGCTCGGCACGGAAATGCAACTGTAGGTTATAATAAATAACAATGCAATTGTGATGAGAGGAAGTGTTTCACGAAGGCTGTCACGGACGAGCAGGAATGTTTATCAATGTAACTCTTTGCCATGTCTTAAACCGCCCCCCCTCCTCACGCACACGCACACACACACGCTCCGAACTTTGATATGTTACAGTTTCTCGTCCTCTCGACAGGATTTTGGCTGCCGTGAAAATAAGTGCTGCTAAGTGGAGTCCAGTCTATCTACCAGTGAAATATAAGAGAGCAGGTTTCACCTGAAAGACCTGCATAGCTAGGGGTTCAGACAGCCCTTTCCCGGGACCAGGTTTCTAATTCAGAGGAACGAGAACGTTCGAATAGAGCTGACATTGTTACAAACACTGAAGAGGTGATTTGAAAAAAAAAAAAAAGAAACAGGGAGATTTCCACGCACAGCGCCACCGCGGTGCAGAAAGAGGATCGGGGCTTCAGCGGGTTTGCAAACAGGGATGATCGTCAGCTGCCAGCCCATTCTGCTTGTAACTGTTCCAGCAGGCCCTGCTATATACAGTACAGGCAGAGGAGATGTTTTGTTTAGTGAAATGAAAGTGCTTCAGGCGAGGATATTAACCAGATTGTCAGAGAGAAGACCACACAATAAGCCAGTCAGTCACTGAGCTGGGATTTGAACCCGGGATCTCCTGCATGCTGTTTGATATAGCGTTGCCATAAAACAGAATCAAATACCGTTTTGATTTTAAGGATTAAAACACACAAAGGCCCGGGCTGTATACTAAGGAGCAGGATTAGGGAGTTGGCTCCCTGTCTCCACTCCAGCTTTCTGAAATGCAATGTTAGTCCAAGTGCAAACACTAATACAGAACAATATTATTGTTGTGGGACAACATGCTCAGCTCGAAGCCCCCCAAAGGGTTAAAGGTGCTTCCTCTCTCTCTCCTTTTCCTGACCCCCCTGTCCTTGCAGTGTCCTCTCTGACCCCTGACCCCCATTCGCCGTGCCTCTTCCACAATCAGGCCCTCTCTAATGTCTTTAACTCCTGCTATTAAATTGAAACCTTGTGAGGAAGCCTGGGCTGATCAATACCTGGGGATAGGGTGGGGGGGAGCAATCTGCCCTCCGACCCCAGCAGCTTGCCTCTGGATACAAAGAGACACGTGCTCTTGATAAAAATCTCCAGCCCGAATACCGATACCAGATATTTCCAATCAGGCTCCAGCCCGCAGGTGCTGTGTTAGTCACACCCTGGTGTGTGTAGAAGCTAGCAGGGAGACAGTGTTAGCGCCAGCCAGCACAGTCTGCAGCGAGGGGAGAGGGAACGAACCACATCAAACGCTGCCCAGTGCGGGATATGGAAACCCCTCTCTGTGTGACTTTTGTTGAGAGCAGTTTGCCAAAAACAACACACAAATAAATAGATTAAAAAGGGAACCACTGTTTCTCATATTTCACTGAAAATAAAAATGCTAATGGAGTTAGTTACAGGAATAAAATAAACAACGCAGCGTCAGTTTTTGGTCTGTATGCTTTATGATTTGTCTAAACTAATCTAAACTAGGTGCAATGTAATCTTCATGGTTTTGTGTCACAGTTGTGTTTGTGTGTGTCTGTGTGTGTGTGTGTGTGCGTGTGTGCGTTTTTGGCGTGTGTCTGTGTGTCAGCGTGCATGTGTCAGGATTGTAGGATTAATGAAAGGCTGAAAATTCCCAAAGATCGCTTCTGCCTAATGATGAAAATGATAGCAGATAGAAGCGTGAAAAGAATCTAAATAGAAATGACAAGTCCAATATAAATTTCTGTCTGGAAGGGATCCCCTTTGGGGCTCTAGCAGAATGACAGGATGCTGACAGGATGGGCTTGTTTACTTGTCAAGCGAGGACTGCTGGTTACCAAAGCCAGTTCTGAAAGAAAGAAAGAAAGAAAGAGAAAGAAAGAAAGAAGGAAGGAAAGAAAGAAACGGTGGAAAACACATTAGCAGAGATGAAATTAATCTCATCAATTTACAGGCAACATCGGATTTCCTGTCATAAAGAAAAGAGATGCAGCTGTCACGGCAAAAACACGTTTTTTTGTTGTTTTTTTTTTTGCTTTTAGTCTTATATCACCATACAAACAATACATGCCTCTATTACAATATAGCGGGATAACCAGTACAGCCAATATGGACAGAGTGAGTTTCCCTGCATAGCACACAGCGCCCCCCGCTGGTGACTCAGTGTAACTTCTACCCCTAATACACACTGTCGTTTGCATAACAACTTATTCTCTTTCTCCGTTCCTTTCACAGCTGCGGTGGACTACTTGGCTAAGAACGTGAGCTTGTCTACGCAGAGGAGGATGAAGTTGGGGGATCACTCGGCCGTCCTGGGGCTGCTGCAGGTGGAAACAGGACAAGCCTACTGAACCAGGAGGAGTCCGGCAGCACACCCCTCCATCCCACCAGCCCCCCCTCTCACACTTCAACACTCATTCCAACACAGAGCTCTCTCTCTGTGCGCGAGCGAGCGAGCGTCTCGTCTGTGCGTCAAAAACGAAGGCACCCCCCCACGCAGCGACAACTAAGAGACGCAGAGAATCTACCACCAAAACATTACTGGAGACCGACAAAGACAGCACAAGAGCTCATTTTGAATCTTAATCTTAACTTGCTGTTTTATAGTAATTATTATTGTTGTTGTTATTAATATTTTTTTGTTTTTTTTTTATTCGTAGATTTTTTTTTTTGGTTGTTGTAAATGTTAACAGGTAGTTGTTTGAAAGAGATTGTGTAAATGGTTTATTCTGATTGGATGGAAGAGACTTCAGAATACTGTATCGATGTAGAGAGACAATCTCTGCGGTTGCTGTAGGAACCCGTAGATGATCAAATAAAAAAAGGAGAATCTTACAAGTTAACATTCCAAAATAACTCAAACCAACAGGCGTGGGACGTTTAGCTGTGAAAATAAAACTAATCGGCCACAGTCAAACACCATACAGAGTGCTCCTTCTGAAGCGTTCAGAGAAGAGGAAAATTGAGACAATAATAAAAAAAAGGTTCTTCAATTGAACACTTGTTTTTTTCCCCATAACAAGACCAAGCTTAGGTTTCCTTTTCCAGATTGAGTTTGTCATTTTCGTAAACTCTCTTTGCCTCGACACCTCTAAAGAAGGAGATGCAGAAAAATCTATATCTGCACGAAGGGACCATGTGGCTCCAGCTACTGTGATGCCTGTGGCACAGTAAAACATCCCAGTAGGACAGGATTTATACCACTCCACTGGAGTTAGTGTGTGTGTTTAAAGAGGGGATTAACTCTGATGCTGAGAATTTAAAAGACTCTCTAAGGGTGCTGCTGTCATATATATATATAAAAATCTAATAAAAAGAACAGCGTGGTTGCTTTGAAGAACTTGGTTTAGTTGCAGAACCCTGTGTCTCTCTTGGACTTTCCTGTCTTTTAGCATCAGGGTTGCCTGAGTTTACTGTCTCAGCTCTTTGATTTCCGGCAGTACGCATTCACAGATGTAAAAAGAAACACCTTTTAATAGCAAATATCGAACATTTTTGTGTAGCACTCCTCCTAGTTAATCTTGGACACCCTCGATATAGTCGCATATACAGTTCATTGTACAGCGGACATAAACGTGATTGTGTGTTGTATGTTTCTGAAGAGCATATGTTTTATACTAAAACAAAGCGTGCAGTGGTAGATTGAAAGGGAGATCAATGATGTGCTTTTAATTTACATTCCTTTATAATATGTTTATTTTTTTTAAAAACTGCGTTAATGTGTTAGAAAAAAAAAAAATTGCAACCTGACAGATTGTATCGCTTTTGCTCACTGGAAAAAAAAATCATTTAAAATTATTATTATTATTTTTTAAATAAACAAACAAACACCCACCTCATTCATCCATGCAATATGGACACATCTACAATGGATAAAGTGACTGAGGACCATTCCATTTGAAAGTGTTTTGAGTTTACATTTTTGCAGTTACTACTGGAAGCAAAGCTCCATTATTGTGGTTCGATATGCCAATGTGACATTCCAGGCACACGTGACCAGGCTGCCTCAGCCTCTTCTATCCTCAGCTGAAGCTCGGCTGGAGGCAGGACCAATGACAATGCCTCTTCACGGCATGGGAGAGCTGAAGCCTCAGACATTTTCTCCAGTTTCTCAACAAAAACAAATCGGTCTTCTTCAGCCAGGAACTTTGCAGGCGCATGCGTGTGCGCGCGCGCTCGGCTGAGAACTGCGACAGGAGGATTTGAGGTATCTTCAGGATTAACAAGAAAAAAGATAAACTTTCTCTCCTCCTTCGCCAAAACAGATCTTTCAAGACTTTGTGTATTTAAAAAAAAAAAAAAAAAAAAAAAAAATTCTAGTGTATAACACCCATTTCTAACACTTGCATTTATCGACGTTGAGATATTTATAGCACTATATGACCCCCCCACCCCCCCGTTCTTCCCTGACCTGACCCCCCCCCCAGCCCCCAGCCCCCAGCCCCCAGCCCGAACCCGTTGACTTGCTGTTTTGTTGCACCTGTGTTTTGCTTTATTACATTTCTGTTCAGCATGTGTGTATATTATCATGGCATAATTTATTCTGCTGTATGAAGTATTAGCGTAGTGGGAACTTGTATCAGCATTTACTACCTGCAGCCTGTTGGTGTCTTACCTGTAACACTGGCGTAACTGTTATCCATTAAAGCTCTAAAAACGAACGTGTCTGCTGGCCATGTCTGCTTTTCTTTCTCTTAGAGTTGGAAAATTCATTTAGATCAGTGTTTCCCAACTTTGACCCTAAAACAGGGCTGGCCAAAGCTGGCCTTTCCAGTCCTGGTCTTTGTTCCAACCCTGTTCTAAATAGTTTAACGGAACCAATTAAACCTCCGTCCAGACCCTGAAGCAGTTAATGATCTCATTGTACCTGTTAGTCCTGGAGTGGAACAGCCCGCCAGGACTGGGATCGGACTCCCCTGTCCTAGAAGTCCATTCCAGTCCAGTCCTGGGAAGAGAACCAGCAGCCTTTGAAATCCATTCCAATCGCTGTGTCTCCCACGACTCCCATAAGAATATTACATGTTTTCCATTCACAGAGTCGATTAAAACAAGCACCCACATTCAACACCCATGTTCCATAGCGCCGTTCGATCAGAGGTGCAGTGAATAGGCGTTTACAATGAATCAATAACCTGACAAAGCTTCATACCAGGTGAGCCGAAATCAGTGACTCTAAGTGTACCACACACTCACTCCTTCGCAATGGCAGGTTATCATCCCTATCTATCGAGGCAGTGCGGTCCACTGGTTAAAGTCCAGGGCTTGTAACCAGAAGGTCACGGGTTCAGATCCCACCCCTGCCACTGACTGCCTCACTGTGTGTGACCCTGACCAAGTCACTTCACCTCCTTGTGCTCCGTCCTGCGGATGAGATGTTAAATCAACGTCCTATTGGAAGTGACTCTGCATAGAATGCACAGTTCACAGCCTGCCTCTGTGAAGCGCTTTGTGACGGGGGTGCACTATGAAAGGCTCTATATAAAGATATTACTGTTCTATTAAATGAACTGCACTCCAGTGAGGTGTTGTTTTCCTTGCTTCAGGCAATGCAATCAGCCCTGTACAGAAGGACCTTCTGTCAGTAGTGACTATGCTGGTGAGTCTGTGATGATATAGATATGTTGGCACTAGTTTTGCTTTCCACAGTAATCACCGGACCCAGGGTAGACCAGGAGAACATGCCCCACACCAGGGCGATGCGACTCCAGTCAGGTAGGTCTTGATAAAGTAGCCAGGCAGTGTGTATAACCTGTTTTAAATCACCTGAACCTGTCTCTTAAGCTTTTAGATGGTGACCTTTGGATCAGTGTTTCAGAGAAGGAAATAAGACTCCTGTTGCAAAGCGGTTTGATCCATTCCTGGTTTTACTAGGAGTTTAATAAGACACACCCGAGCTTGTTACCCATGCAACGTGGCTATTCGCTCGCATGTTAAAACCTGGAATGGGTTAAACTGCTATGCAATAGGAGTCTTATTTCCATCCCTGAGTGGTTATAATCTGCGTTAGGGGACTCTCTATTATTCAAAGGATTTCTGTTTTTAAGCGCCTGTTTGACAGCTGCTGTAATCTTTCAGAAGTGATCTAGAGATCAGATAAAGTGGACTAGGCTGCTGCTTGCTTTATTTTCCCAGGGATTTCTTTTAATCATTAGGGTCTGTAATTGAAGAGCTGGGAAAGGATCCACGGAGCGAGCGAGCGGGGAACTTGAGACATCTCTTGCTATACTTCCCACCTGTAGGAGGTCATTTATCTCGCTCGCTGTCCCTATCATAACCGACGTACTCCCCGAGCTGCAACCCGAAGTCTGCTTGGAATTCTTTGCAGTGACAGTGGATATAAATCTTGGATCGTAGCGGAGGGGGTGGAATTCAACAAGAGATGGAAATCGGACCATGGCTGTCAGTGTGGAGCAAAAACAGATCCAGCAAAGCTGTAAAGGCCTATTATTAAAATAAAACACTAGCACCAGTGTCCTAAATCCGACAGTACCGGAACTAAAATACAGATTTTGTTAAACAAGAATTATTATACGAATTCACGCTGTATTTGCAAACTGAACTTCTAGTAACACCTATAATAGATCATGCATGAATCTCATTTCTACAAGTAGGCGTGCTCAGTTTAAAAGCATCATCTTCTTCTGAAAGGCGAGGCTGAATGAGTCTGCTGTGCATTACTGCCTGCAGTGTGATAAGGACTTCCTGAGAACCACTCTGGCAAACACCAAAAAAAACCAAACTGCAATGGTAAAAGAAAAGGCTTCCTGGTAAGCTTGTGGACGAGGGCGAACTACTGTAACCCAGAAACGTGAGCTTCACCATGGAGCAATTACCCCTTCAGAGAACTGTCACTAGAACATACAGCTTTACAGCAGTTAGCCAGGTCTGGGGGGGGGGGGCGGGGGGGTAACAATTTCTCTTTTTTTAAATTTAAATGCTACTCGCAAGAAACACAGTAGTCAAGCGAGATTAAAAAGGTGTTGCGGCAGTTCAAACTTCATTTTTTCTTCAGCCCCGAAGGTATTCTGGCACCAGGAGTCTGGTATTTAAACCCTTGAGGATGTCACAATGAAAGCACTTACAAAGCCTAACATCTCTTTAAATCCTGTAATTAGAACAGGATAGACACAGTATCTGAGCCCTGACAGCCTCTCCTGACTGCAGATAATCAGCCTGTGCAGCAAGATCTCCTGATCGCCTCGCAGCTTTGAAAGGTAAGCAGCCAGTTCAGCTTCCATCGTTACTAACTTCTTCAGAAAGAAGGATCTTTTCCCTCTGCTCTAACCACTAAACACTGCCTCCCTCACACCCAGTCTCTCAGCTCTAACCACTAAACACTGCCTCCCTCACACCCAGTCTCTCTGCTGTAACCACTAAACACTGCCTCCCTCACACCCAGTCTCTCTGCTCTAACCACTAAACACTGCCTCCCTCACACCCAGTCTCTCTGCTCTAACCACTAAACACTGCCTCCCTCACACCCAGTCTCTCTGCTCTAACCACTAAACACTGCCTCCCTCACACCCAGTCTCTCTGCTCTAACCACTAAACACTAAACACTGCCTCCCTCACACCCAGTCTCTCTGTGCTCTAACCTCTACAGCCATACTGTCTCCCTCCTCCGTAGCCCTCATGTCTAGCCCCTAGTCTCCGCAGTCTATTTAGTTGAGACACATCGGTGTTAGAAACTGTAACAGTTCTGTTTCTTTAAGTTGTCTAATCCGCCCCTCCAAAATAAATAAAAATAAAACAAGGAGAAACAAGGTTGCACAAATCCCTAGATCATGCAAGAGATAGCGATCACTATAAAGCCTATGTTTGATTTACATTTAAAAAAAATAAAATAATTCAGAGCTCAGCTTCCAGACTAATTAATATTAATAACAAAAATGGAAATGAGCAGAGACCGAGCAAAACCTAAATAAAGAACACAACCTGGTGCCTTTTTGTACATTAAACCCCTTTTGAATATAAGTAGGGTTTTTAACAGGCGTGAAGCCTGGGCATAGACACTCATACACAGAGACAATTTTTCTAGATAATAGCCTATCACGCAGGATACAATTTAAATTAAAAAATGCAATTTTCACCTTGAAATGAACAAATGATTACAATTTCTATACAAATTAAGGCATCCAGGCAGTGCCTCAGTACTACGCTGGGGCCATGAAACTTGACATAATTACCATGAAATACATTTTCAAATATTTGTATTTTGTCCGTCGCTTTAAAACATGCAACTCTGGCTTCTGTGGGTATGTGATCTCACCTTCTGGGGAAAATACATAAATAATATATATATATATATATATATATCAGAGATGAAAAAACCTTCAACTTGTGAGATAAAAATAAATAAATAAATAAAATAAAGTAAATTGTTGCTGTTCAGCTCCAAAGCCCCTGGAGTTTATCTCTGAAAGCTGAATTATTAAAGCTTATCAGTGGAATCAAGTCCAGCACTCATCAGCTTGTATGTTATTCCACTCCGCCCCATCTCCCCCTTAACTACTAGAAATGTTATTTATTTGTCATTATCGGTTGCCTTTGAAGAGAATTTAGATACAAAGTTCTGCCGCAATCCAAACTCTAACTTAAAAAAAAAAAAAAAAAAAGCAGATGGTTATTTCATCGTAGAGAAAGGAGAAAGGTAAGAGTTGACGATGCTGTGTAAGGGTTGCAGATTTGCAATTATAGACTTGATCATTTCAAAAAAACATAGGAGCCGGGAGGAAATGTGACAGCATAGCATCACTCTGAAAGACAGCTTCTCAGATACGTGCTGTTATCGATACACTGTGTCTCAAAACACTCGGACTAGCTTCTACAGGATACACAAACTGCTTTTCAATAAGGATTTTATTTTGGTTGGACTAAAGAAATCAATATTTATTTATTTTTTTTTTCATATTTGTCGGACTAACATGAAAAAAAAGTTCTAATCCATGTTTTGAAATAGATTCCTCTCATCATTTTTAATAACATTATAAGTGAGGTTTTTTTTAATGTGGGAATGTTGCTGCATCCTGGTACCTTTGCTGTGAGGCACTTGGTGAGTGAGTTTGAATTACAGCACAACAGGAAGTGATCCACTGCAACACCACAGGAAGTGACTAAGTAGCAGGAAGCTGCAGCAACTTCTCATCTACACCAAGCTGAAGTATAAAATAAAATGTAAAACACACCAGAGCCAGCGGAACGGCAGCAATATCACCTGAGATCACCGGGTTTAAGGTGGCTAGCGTTCCTTTCGCAACATGTTTCCTGTAAAGGCGCACTTTTAGAGAGACGCTCTTTATAAACCCGTGCCCCTCCCAGCCAGCCTCAGAGACGAGCCTCAGATTCGAAGCTTGACCTCCTAATACTAAGGGTCAAGGCAGCACCACAGCCAATTTCACAGACAAGATGAAAGGGAAATTAAGGCCAACTTGTTCCTTGCGAAACGTAATATATCTGAGCTGCCAAGCACTGCTTTCTACCTCTGTGATTTGGTTTCTGTGCAGCAGGAGTTTTTGATACGTTACACAGAGAGTGCAGCTATTGAGAAAAGTATGGCAGCGTTTTTTGCATCGTTTCAGTCAATTAATTAGAGGGGGGGGGGGAGAGAAAAGTCAAATAAAAACAGCCAGCCCAGGAACTTGTACACAGGAAGCTTATTTGCCGAGCAATGGAATGTAAATGCAGTGTGTGCCACAGCACGGAATGATATGATTGATGCACTTCCTTAATTGTCATTTTTCACAGCGTATTACCATGACACCCCATAACTTAAAAAAAGCTCATTCATAAAAGCGGAATTAAATATGTCGCGTGTGCAGCGGTCTGGCAGACAGATGAGAAGTTTGTTTATTGAGCTTCGTGTCTATAGTTTCAAATGCATTGCTATACCTGTGTGTGTTGTGGAGTAAAATGCAGAATTCATTGAAAACTAAATCAGGGTTTCAACCAGGCACAGAAACACACTAAATACATATATACAGTAAATACTGACGTGCCTTTACTGTATACAAGACAATATAGGCTATGACATTCATCTCTGTTTAATTGTTTTAAAACAAGCCAGTCTCTAGAAAGAGTGTGTGCAAACGATGAGCTTTCAAACGACGTGAAAACAAACACGTGCCTTTTAAATTCGACACTCAGTTTGGCTCCCGTTTTGTGACCGAGCGTTTTAGAATCCGGTCCAGTAGGTTTGCTCCGGTCCGGCGATGCAGTTGCTGTGTCACTCCAGCCACTCTGCTAATGAATCCAGGGCACCTCAGCTGGCCGGATTCCCCTCTCCGCTCTCGAGAGGGCTGTGGATTGCAGACCCATTGAAGCACTGTGAGACTGCGCTGCCTGTCACAGCTGGAGCCCGGCTCCTTATTCATTCATGAGCTGAGCGGCGGACAAATAAAAAGCTTCATTACCACGTGAAGTGTCACTAATGCCACGTACCGACCAGCGAGCCCCTCTGAAAATCTAATGAGACACACTAGCATGGAAAAGCTATCCCGCCGACACTCGGAGAGCCTCGATGGAAATCTCCTCCTCCACTCCTCTCACTGGGGATTCGCTGGAACCAATATTTACAATTCCAAAGCCATTATCTCCTACCAGGCCCTCTGCTCCTTCTGTCACCACCCCAGTATTAGCTGACAATTGGACTTTGCAAACCTAACGGTGAAGAAAGTTGTGTGTGTGCGTGTGCGTGTGTGTGTGCGTGCGTGTGTGTGTGAGCACAGCATTGTTTCTCTCCTGCAGAATGGGAGAACTAACCCTTTAGAGTGGTGCCCCATTGGGAATACAGCAACCCCTGTGTTCGGTATTAAGGCCACCATCTCCAGTCCCAAAAGTGTCAAATGACCTCGCTAACGCTTGAACTGCAATGTTTATAAAAACTTTTTGGCTGAGCTCAGGAGCTGTTTACATAATCAGAATCCTTTGTTTGGGTGCTGACTGGCCTTAAAATGGAGGTTTCACTCACAATATCGATACCACATGTACACAATGGTGCCAAGTGCATTTCCATCAGCTCTCCCTAGATGGCAGCATACAGTAACATATATAGTTTGTAAGAGAGTGAATGTAATAAGAGAGGGATTGAGACAAGCCCAAACTCTCGACGCATAGCTAACGATCCCGCGCAGGGTTCACATGACAAGCAAGCAGGCAGAGCTAGCCGTCTGACGTGCAGTTTGTCAGTCGAACGTGTAAACCGACAAAAGAAAAACGCGCGACTGTTAGTTATTGTAATTCACCTGGTCCGAAAAGACTGCCAGCTTGTCCTTCAGGGCGCCGGTACAAAGTGCGAGAGCCTCGTCAGGATACCCGTGGCTCTGATTGGCAGTGACTGACAGCAGCACGCCCTGACGTGACACCCAGCACCTCACTCTCACACGCCATTCACACGTCAAGCAGACACAGCCCTGCCAGCATTCCTGCACTGCTTAGAGCTCTTACACCAATTACATTCAATTACATACAGCAGGAGGCTTAGGGCACGCTTTCAACTGGGGATGCGTTCTTACAGGTACGTCTTCTGAATGAACCTTCAGAGGAGAAACCGGCTAGGCTCCGTCTCACCTGAGGCTTTACCTGAAACCTGTTCAATAATGTTACGTTAGCAGATTGAATTACATACTTACACTACTACTTATAATAAAACATTTCTGTCAAGGTCTTAAGATCTGGCACTGTTTAAGAAGTTCGAATACAAATTCAAATCAAACCACTCTTTTACAATGGGGTCCTGGCCGGCGTGCGGGGAGCACCAGGGTTCGTGCAGCATGCTGTGCAAAACACTACTGATTTTGCCGCTCAGGGCTCATGAGTGCACCACAGATAACCGACGGGCATGTGCCAGCCTGTCAGTCCATGTTGCCCCCTCGCACTAGACAGCCTGCCATGTGTGTCCGGACGTGATTGCGGCAGACAGAGAGCCTTCTAATTCAATCAGCACCGCCATCGCACTGCAGGAACGAAGCCAGCCCGTGTTTACCCAACACGTCCGCGCCTTTGACTGATTAATTCGTATGACGCCAAACAAAATGTTCTGCCTGGTTAACCCAGCGCGGTTGCGTTTCTTATTAATTGAGAGTTATGGACGGCGTTTTGTTGTGTGTGTCGTTTAGTTCCCGTCAGGGAGGGTCATTCTTGTTTTGTTTTGTTTTTTAATTGTTTTTGCGGGTGTTTCATGCAGCCACTGTTTTTCAGCACTCACTCATAAACACCTGCGTGTGCCAAGTTGCTGCACATTGATGAAACCACACTTAAGAGAAGATTAACGCTTTGAACACGACTTTAGAATCCTCACCTGTATATATGACGTCATCAGAGGCTTCAGAATATTCGCCTATGACATCACCAGGGGTTTTAAAGCTGGGAAACAAGGAAGGGGTATTATTTTGAGGTAATACGCCGTCACCTGATGAGCTAAAGCCTGTTTTTTATGAATTAAATAAAACTTGACAGTACTTTTGCAGTCTGTTGTTGGCTTGTAAAGGGTTCGGTGTTTGACCTCTGCTTGGTGCTGCAGTGCCATTGTGATATGATTTGGATGATATCCCGGTGGATGGAACTTTTAAGAAGTCAATTCTTGCATGTTAGACACTTCATGCTGGTTCTTAGTTACCCTGCATCACAAAGTTAAATTTGATATCAACACTTCAAAAATAGTAGCGTGTATTATTTTATAAACTCTTTCATGTCAAATAGTCAGTCCTATTATTCAACATTTCCTAGTGTCTAATAATGTACTGAATATAGAATACTTTGTTATTAATCATTATTATTAATGATTATTGAATTGTATGATGGACCGTATTTTTTTATCAGTCATGCCTAGATTAATGTAAACAATTTATGGACTAATAAATAACTATCTCATTTATAATACATATTCCCATTATCATTACTTTATTACATGAAATCTTGCTTTTAGAGTTGACAACGCCACTGGTAATGTTAACATAATAATCAATCATTTATTTGTAAATATACTATACTATATGTAATAATTATTAATTGTTCAATAAAAATTCTAAACGAGAAAAAAACATTTTGAAAACAAGAATACAAAAATTAAAATGTATAGTTTGTATAAAGAGGAATTATTATTATTATTATTATTATTATTATTATTATTATTATTATTAGTATTATTATTATTATTATTATTATTATTATTATTATTATTATTATAAAAGAAAAGAAAACGTGACATTTAACAAATGTATACAGGTGTGTCTTTGTGCTCCAAAGACCTCCACATGTTTCACATTTCCAGTAGAGTCTACGTGCTAAGCGCCGACGCGTCACTCCCGAAGAGTTCCATTCACCTGTGCACGTGGGCGGGGTTTGTTCGACGCACCTGCGGTAAGTCCCGGACTCTTCAACCACAATAGAACGGGCTTAGCAGACAGCTGCTAACTTCTCACCTTAGCAACAGCAGCTCAACTTCCGCTACACTTTAGATGCAAACAAATGACATTTTAAACACGCATAGAGGTTTAATATATTAATAATGATGCGGCAGGACTCTGCATTGTGGAGACGCGTTTGTGTTCTCTGGCGTTTCACAGCTGTTAAGACGTGTCTCATTTGTTGTCTCGATTAAAGATAACGAATAGCTGTCTTTCTGTAATCAGTTTTTTCATTAAAGACTGTCAAAGACTCATCTCTCGTTGACACCTGCCTGACCAGCGCCAGCTCAGACAGACAGAAACACAAACAACACAGGACGCCTCTTCAGAAGAGAGAATACATGCATTATTATTATTATTATTATTATTATTATTATTATTATTATTATTATTATTATTATTATTATTATTATTATTATTAATTTGTTTTATATTTTTAACATCTCAAATGTTTATTCAGCGACCTATTTCATGAGACTGCGCGTATTTTAAAAAATGTGTGTATTTAAACAAGCATTCGAGTGAATTTAAAACCCTTTTTTTAAACGTCTAAAAAACATTACCACCTTTATGCTTCCTGCAAAAAAAAAGAGGGAGAATGTATCGATGATGTTTCTGTTAATGCGAAAGATGCAAAAAAAAAAACCCGTTTATTTTGTGTTCAACTCGCAAAGGTATTTAGCGGGGTTAAAAAACGTGCTTGTTTTCATAATGGACGTTGGCTTTAAGTTTGGGTGAAAAGCTGAGGTAAAAAATAAATAAATAAAGACTGTAACCAGCCCAATTCACACCTGTGCAAGGTGTTACTGTAACACTGCAAAACCCGTCACTTGCACATTCCTCTTAACAGGACCATTAAGAGATCCTTCACACTGTACCACTTGGGAGAGGGGAGTCTGCATCTCAACCCCAGCTCATCCCAGAAGACCTTGCAAAACCGTTTCAGCATTGAATTGCCGAGGTTGCTGTCAGTATTTCTGAATTCTGCATCACTGTTTTGTACAGCAGTTATGAATGCAATGGCTGAGGATAAAGACCCCGTTTGGAGGTCTCTGAGGGTCGTGTGCTTGGTCCTTGGTGCTGTGCTCCCAGTCAAACAGGGTTCCTCAGCTTCTAAAACTGACATGCTTCTACGGGGCTCCCCTCTAGAACCCTTAATAGATTTCTGTTTGTATAGAGCACCATTCTTCTCTGTGAGGTAAGCAGTGGGTTAACAGGTGTGGCTGGTATTTGAATGCAGGTACTGGTCACACTGTTGCTGTGTGTTAGTATGATGGGCCATAACATTATCGACATATATCTGCATGTGAGAGCCGGGTAAGAGAAGACTGTGTTCATGGATTCAGCATGAAATGAAAACCACCAGCCTTATATCTTGAGTGGTTCAGTTCGTGCAGTGCTTCGTATGTTCTGAACTCTTGGTTAGAAGTTCTGTGCATTCCACTGATTCCAGTGAGGTTCTGTTTGGAATCTTTTGGTTTTTGTTAAGTTCCGCAGAACTCGATTGCAATGGGATTTAATGTGCTTTTTGTGAGCCATCAATCACTAGAACGTTCTACCCTCATTAGAACCATGCATGTGCAATCCAGCTGTGATTTGAATCAGAAGAGACATGTTATAATTTGGAGGGTTACAGGAGAGAGGGGATGAAATCAAACAGAACCTGTGTGATGCAGCTGGCATCTGGTTCCACAGACCTCGCGGATCACTGGGGTTGCTGGGATTCCTGGAGAGAGGGGTGTGGGTTCCGCAGCCGCAGCAGACAGAGGCAACTGTGAACCGCAGAACGCAGCGCCGCGCCTTGGGAGCTGTGTCTCGTTCCAAAACCTCACAGTCCTCTGCAGCCGTTGTCTTCCCAACATCAGACAGCACAGAACCTCAGATCCTATACGATTCCTGCAGCACTGTGGCACCGTAGTTTATTAGAGTCTCAATCCTAAAATTCTAGTTGATGCAACCCTTTTGACTCATAGCTGTACTACACAGTAATACATATACAATGGTACTGTCAGCTATAGTCTTTTGTCCTCCACTATAGAAGGATGCTGTATTATTTGATGCATTTATGGAATGTATAAAAAGCAGCTGCAGTCATCAATGAAACCCCGTCCAGAAAAGTGCTCTTGAGACAGGGGTGCATATAGAGACCCAGCCTGCACAGATTCTCACACAGCTCTTCACATCCCAGCTGAGCTTCAGCATGGCTCTGCGTGACCTGGCTGACCGGGAGCTGACTATTTGATACTCTGGGATATTTGTATTTGTATTCTGTGTTGTGTAGCGTTCAAGGGTTTACAGCTAAAGCAAAGCCGGCGCAAAGAGACGAGAAAGAGACAGCAGAGCCTCATCAATCAAACCAAAAGGAATCGGCGCTTTTCTCCTAAATTGTTCTTTAAGCCTCCTGGTACCAAGAGCTCCTTCTTCTAAGAGAGTCACCAGCAAAATATGAGAGGGGGCAGAAGACTCGGGTTTCACTGGTATTAAAGAGAAGGGCACTTATCATTGCCGGGCTGCTGGAAAAAACTGCATTTTCCCAGGCTATGGGAGAGCAGGAACAGCTGAGCCTCCTTCACAGATTGGAGTGGACGGAAGGGTGAGGGGGTTCTGATGTGATGCCAACAGCCAATGTTTCGTAATGAGAAAACAGAGGGTTTATCAGGACGCGTTCTCACTTAGAGCTGTGTGGTTTTTTTTTTTTTTCCAGGAGAATGAGAATTTATTAAGGTGCAGCTGCGGCTCATTCTCTCCGAGTGAATCATGATAAAGGGAGCTGGGATCCAAGGCGTCTGCTCAGCTGCTGGGGAGAAGGGAACAGAACGGTCCTGCACACTGGACAGCACTGGCATGCCTACGGTCTAGGGTGCGGGAGGAGGCTGTTTGATGTGAATGATAACATGATGGAGTGGGGTATGCTGTCTCTGCGTTTTCATATAGGACCTAATCAAGGCATAAGCTTTAAAGGAGCTGACTGAGTTAATCCTAGCCAATACTTTAAGTGCAGCACAGAAACCAGGACCAGAGGACACACAGCTGGACATGAAGTGGGCTTAGGAAAGAGGTTTTTATACGCAGGCAGTGGTGAGGGGATGGAATGGGCTACCATGGGTCCTTGACAAAGTTGACAAGGTTTTAAGATCAATCAGCTACTTGTTACGCGACATACCTGTCAAGTTTGCTAGTGAAAAGTTATTAACACAGAGAGCGGCACGGTAAGATTCAGTCAATAGGTGGCACTGTGGCTTGCTAGCAGATACAAAGCATGTATCGGAGTTGGGGCTACTGGGATATCTGTAGTAATAGAAGCAGGGTCTGGTAATCCCTTATATCTGTGCACTGTATCCCTCTATATACAGCATGTACGTATAACTGTTGAAACATAATCGTATGCTGCTGTAATGAGTCATGGGTAGTGGTGAATCAGTTACCCAGAATAAGATCAAGTCAATAAGCGAAAGTCGATTCAAAGCGGTGACATCATAATCGGCCACCTATCTCAGCCACGTGGCGGTGTTCTCTTCATCACCCTTCTATGAATACAGCCCTCAATGTATAGTGACCGTTCAGCCGTCTGCACCCATCGTTCTGTCAGTGCTGTGGAATGTGTTGCAACGTACCGGCAGGATGTTGCCGGGGTGATGTGAGGTGGGTTCTCGGGTTGCCACGGGGATGTGGACCCCCCCCCCCCCCCCCCGCAGAGCAGGTGCCAGTGCTGGAAGCTGGCAGCCGCTGTGTGTGGGAAACGTTTGGAACAGTTTGTGTGTGTTTTGCAGGGGGCGGGTAGAGGATTGCAGTGTGAATATCTGCTCATGTCACCAGCCCAACGCAGCTGGAAACGGGCTGTGATGTCATCGGGAGGCAGCTGGCGCCCGGGGTACGCATCACAGAACGCAATTCCGCTATGATGTAAGAGGCAGATGAGGTGGGTGTGTTTGTTTCCCAGCTCCGATTAGGAAGCCGCAGGCTGTGGTCTGACTTAAGAGCTGCAGGTGTGGAGGAAAATTCCAAGAAAAGACTTGTACTATTACACAGGACCCTGCTCTACCAAGAAAAGACTTGTACTATTACACAAGATCCTGCTCTACCAAGAAAAGTAAAAGATCATCCCTTTGTTTAATAACTCACCCCAAAACCCTCCACCCAGAAACCCTTGCTTAGATAAACCCTGCCAGATAAAACCAGTGAAATGTATTGTAGTGTTCTATAGGCTCAGCAGTGTAATATACTGTAGTGTTATATACCGGAGAGCAGAGCCCTTGCTGCGCAGACACAGCTGAGAGCAGAGCCCTGGCTGCGCAGACACAGCTGAGAGCAGAGCCCTGGCTGCGCAGACACAGCTGAGAGCAGAGCACCGGGCTGCGCAGACACAGCTGAGAGCAGAGCCCCGGGCTGCGCAGACACAGCTGAGAGCAGAGCCCTGGCTGCGCAGACCCAGCTGAGAGCAGAGCCCCGGGCTGCGCAGACACAGCTAAGAGCAGAGCCCTTGCTGCGCAGACACAGCTGAGAGCAGGGCACCGGGCTGCGCAGACACAGCTGAGAGCAGAGCCCCGGGCTGCGCAGACACAGCTGAGAGCAGAGCCCTGGCTGCGCAGACCCAGCTGAGAGCAGAGCCCTGGCTGCGCAGACCCAGCTGAGTGCAGAGCCCTGGCTGCGCAGACACAGCTGAGAGCAGAGCCCTGGGTGCGCAGACACAGCTGAGAGCAGAGCCCTTCACAGCGTCCCTTCACACTGCTACAATCTGCCCTGAAAGTCTCTTTTGCTTAACTGGGAAATAAAACGCGCTGCCAAAGCTGCAGATGGAGCTTATGAAAATGGACTGTCAGCCCTGACACCCAAAGCTACCGTATACTGTAAGGCCTGCTCTAATAGAACAGCACACTCCTCTATAGAGATATTTGTGGATTGAAATACACTGTTGAATGAAGGTTGGGGTTGCACAGTTACAGACGGTCCTGTGGTACAGCTTGCTGTTTGTTGATCCAGTGAACTGCAGAGTTTGCATCTACATCAGCCCTGCTATTGTTAGTCAATACTGTACTTTCTTGGGTTGTGTTTTTCTGTTTAGGGCTGCTGGTTAGTAGACTGCACTTATGTGAACAAAAATCACATGACTACCCCCCCCCACACACACACGCACACTCATCACTCACACACTCACACACACACACACGCACACATGCACGCACACACACACACGCACACACTCACACACACACATGCACGCACACACACACACACACATCATCATAAAACAAGTTGTATCTATAATGGGACAAGTGGCTGGTGACAGAGCGTTTGCCTCAGGGCATCCATTTCCCTTGGAAATTGCGTTTACAAAAGCATGCAGTGTATTGCTGTAGCTAGCTTTTAATCTGCTGTATCCTCTTACCCACCCCCCCCCCCCCCCCCCACACACACACTCACTATAATAACCCTACAGTGCTGTAATGCACAGGCATGCTGCTGCTTGACCTCTGCTGAGAAGCAGGAGACTAACTTGCTGTCTTTGATTTCATTAATAAAGATGGACAGTAATGTCCCCGGATGGCTGTTCTTCAGAACCCTTGCAAAGCTTTCTTTGCAGACCTTCAAGTTGTCTTGTTTTGTAAAAAGCCGGCAGATCAAAAATACAACACAGGTTGAAAAACCAGCTGCTAAACTACAAGCAGAAGGCACTGGGCTTCATTAAGTTTTATTAACATTGAGTTGTGCTGAGATATAGTTTTCTTTTTTTAATGTTCATTCAGGACATGCAAACATTTCATATACACCGATGTAGACAAGCACCTGCCAAGTGGGAATATTCATTAAAAACCTTGATCTGTAGTCATTTACTTCAACAAACCACAAGCGCTTGTGTATTGTCAACCAGAAGCTTTACAAGTTTGCAATTTAAAATTTCAGAAAGCTTGGAAACTTTTTGTAATTGACAACAGCGCCCTCTGTTGATGGTTTGCTGGCGCTGCACCTGAATCTCAGAGCGTGTGTAAAGACAGAGAGGGAAAAGTTCACGAGAAACATTTTGGGCCCGTTATTTCAACGTTTTGTTTCTGCACCAAGCTGTTTCGATATAGGGACATCTCCAGTCGGACGCTTGTTGAGACTCAATTATGCGTTACTTTCAGTCTGCATCAACAAGACAGCAGAGCGATTATGTAAATGTTACAAGGCTGAAGAATCTGCAGCTTGACCGTCGGGGCTTGTTCAGGAAGTCACTGTGAAGGAAACACAAGTTAGTCGGGCAATTGGCCGAAACATCAATTTGCACCCTTTCTAAAGAGCAGAAGATGTGTTTAGAATTTAAACAAAGTGAATCACTTTCATTTTCTTCAGAGCGTGCTGGCAGGGAAGAGTCAGCCTTTTTATTATTAGGCATGTGAGGGGGGGGGGGGGGGGGGTTCAGGGCCTGCTTTTAACTGACCAAAGACTCGAATGGTCTCTTCTATCTCCAGCATTGCCCCTCACTGTACATGCAAGTAGTCTTCATCACGATGCCGACAGCGATCCTAGATTCTGAATTCATGGTTCAATACATCTGGTTGCTGTTTAGTAAGAAAAGCAAGAACAGAGACCTATAAATATATCTAATTAAAATCCCTGAGACAAATCCATCTCTGTAACGCTGGGGATTCATTTATATTTGCACTGTGTTACCATTACTGGACACTTGACAATGGAGGGGAAATGTTTCAGTACAGGATGTGAGGATTGCTTATAATGCTACACACACACACAGACACAGACACACAGACACACACACACACACACACACTGTCACACACACACTGTCACACACACAGAGGGACAAACACACACACACATACACTGTCACACACACAGACACACACGCACACACACACACACACACTCACTCACACACAGACACACACAGACACACACACACACACACACACACAGAGGATCAAGGTCAGTGCAGTGGTATTGAAGATCATAATGGAAGTGGGAGGTTAGTGAGCCACTGCAGTGGAAGTAACTAGTAGGACAACAGTGTGCACACGGCAATACGATGCATTCATCATACCATGTTTTTAATATCTCTGTGCTTTACAATGCTTCCCTATGCTTTACCAGACCTCTCTGTGCTTTACAATGCTTCCCTATGCTTTACCAGACCTCTCTGTGCTTTACAATGCTTCCCTATGCTTTACCAGACCTCTCTGTGCTTTACAATGCTTCCCTATGCTTTACCACACCTCTCTGTGCTTTACAATGCTTCCCTATGCTTTACCAGACCTCTCTGTGCTTTACAATGCTTCCCTATGCTTTACCAGACCTCTCTGTGCTTTACAATGCTTCCCTATGCTTTACCAGACCTCTCTGTGCTTTACAATGCTTCCCTATGCTTTACCAGACCTCTCTGTGCTTTACAATGCTTCCCTATGCTTTACCAGACCTCTCTGTGCTTTACAATGCTTCCCTATGCTTTACCAGACCTCTCTGTGCTTTACAATGCTTCCCTATGCTTTACCAGACCTCTCTGTGCTTTACAATGCGTCCCTATGCTTTACCACACCTCTCTGTGCTTTACAATGCTTCCCTATGCTTTACAATGCTTCCCTATGCTTTACCAGACCTCTCAGTGCTTTACAATGTTTCCCTATGCTTCACCATACCTCTCAGTGCTTTACAATGTTTCCCTATGCTTCACCATACCTCTCTGTGCTTTACAATGCATCCCTATGCTTTACCAGACCTCTCTGGGGTTTGCAATGCTTCCCTATGCTTTACCAGACCTCTCCGTGCTTCACAATGCTTCCCTATGCTTTACCAGACCTCTCTGTGCTTTACAATGCTTCCCTATGCTTTACCAGACCTCTCAGTGCTTTACAATGCATCCCTATGCTTTACCAGACCTCTCTGGGCTTTACAATGCTTCCCTATGCTTTACCGCACCTCTCTGTGCTTTACAATGCATCCCTATGCTTTACCAGACCTCTCTGGGGTTTGCAATGCTTCCCTATGCTTTACCAGACCTCTCCGTGCTTCACAATGCTTCCCTATGCTTTACCAGACTTCTCTGTGCTTTACAATGCTTCACTATGCTTCACCATACCTCTCTGTGCTTTACAATGCATCCCTATGCTTTACCAGACCTCTCTGGGGTTTGCAATGCTTCCCTATGCTTTACCAGACCTCTCCGTGCTTCACAATGCTTCCCTATGCTTTACCAGACCTCTCTGTGCTTTACAATGCTTCCCTATGCTTTACCAGACCTCTCAGTGCTTTACAATGCATCCCTATGCTTTACCAGACCTCTCTGGGCTTTACAATGCTTCCCTATGCTTTACCAGACCTCTCTGTGCTTTACAATGCATCCCTATGCTTTACCAGACCTCTCTGTGCTTTACAATGCTTCCCTATGCTTTACCAGACCTCTCTGTGCTTTACAATGCTTCCCTATGCTTTACCATGCTTTCACTATACTTTATTACACTACATTTTGATATGCTTTTACTGTGGGAACTTTTATAAGGGTTAGTCCTGCAGTGCTTCCCTGTGCTTGACCATGCTTTCACTGTGGGAACTTCTTTCTAAGAGTTTTCACAATGAAAAGGGATTTGCGTTGCATTCGTATCCACCCTGGGATTTCACTTCACTTCTTCTTTTCATGGGAAAGAAAGTCTGGGGGACGGATGATCTCGGTTGATTAATTATTTTTTTTGCATCCTGATGGCATATTATGCAGAAATAATTGATTGTTCTAGCAGCTCAGCCAGCTTTGGATGTCAGTGCTGCCTCTGAAATGTCACACGCGTGATGTTACAGCAGCAGGAGAATGAAAGGCGCACGCATCAAACACGTTCGGTTTGTTTTTTTCTCTGACTTTCAAGCCGCGATGGAGAAGAGAGAAGTGTTTGTAAGTGTTTTATTTTCAAATCACACGACACTTACCTTATCTCCGCGAAACAGCAAATCCAGCCCAGATTACATTCAAATCAACCCTGTTTGCTGCAAAAGGCTTAGTTTTAAATGGAAATCAACATTCATGTCAGAAATTCTTAATATATATATATATATATAATTTTTTCTTTAACTTTCTTTCATTACATTTTTCTTTATAATTTGTTGAATTTGTTCATGTGAATGCTGATTTTTAAATGGAAAAGCATGCACATTTTAAAGCGCCACTTTCACACACCTCTCAGCACAGTATAACAGCTAACCATGCTCAGTCTTCTTATTGCTTAGCTATTCTTGAAGCAGCCTATACAGATTACCAGGCAGCTCTAACCAAACGCTCCACTGTGCATGGAGCTGGTGTGTGCTGACAATTCAGATTGGATTACCCCTTTAAAGATCCTTGCTGCAACCATATCAATTTGGCCATTAGGTGGCAGCATGCTCTATGCAAAAAATCCATCTATAGAAACGTTCTACAGAACTCCAAGCTATGTATTATTCTATATAAGCAGAATTATATATATATATATATATATATATATATATATATATATATATATATATATATATAAATTATATCGCTGTCAGTGCTGTAGATTTTGCCCACATATGGATCTCAATTACTCAACATAAGAGAAGCCTTTACTGGTAATCAGGTGTGAACGAACATGTAAACTTAGCCAAGTTTTAGCAGAAAACGGCCTCTAATCCTAAACACGCCACACGGCTACCGTGTGAACCTTTACCAGCGTGACGAAGGCGAAAGCAAACTGATTGTGCAAGAAATGGGGGGGAAGAACTAAAAGCGTGCATGAGAGAAATGAGAGAGAGAGAGAGAGAGGGAGAGTGAGAGAGAGAGGGGGAGAGAGAGAGAGAGGGAGAGAGAGAGAGAGAGAGAGAGAGGGGGGAGAGAGAGAAAGAGGGAGAGGGACAGAGAGGGAGAGAGAGAGAGAGAGAGAGAGAGAGAGATAGAGAGAGAGAGAGAGAGAGGGGGGGGGAGAGAGGTAGTGGGAGCAATAGGAAAAACACACACTGACAAATTGATGGACAACATATGTGCAGTTGAGTCTGGGTGCGTACAGTAAACTGCATTACCTAATGCCTGACCTGAGCCAAATGCAGGGTGCGGGCTAATGCGGCTTAAGACAGCTACCGTGTGAAAAGCGCTCTGGTGTGTGTGAGAGAGGGACAGCTGATCGGTCACGCAGCTCTCCCAGGCCTGTTTCTGATGGGCAGGCAGAGGAGACAGACTGGGAGCTGTGGGAATTGCAGCCGAATTCACCTGCTCGATCTCAAGGGTACCGATCAATCAATACCAGCTCAAGCTTGAGGGGGGGGTCAGGGAGGAGAGGGGGGGGTCAGGGAGGAGGGGGGGAAGGCATGTTGTTTCTCTTTCACTGTATGAATCCAGTGCGTGCACATGCAAGGGGGTGCTCTTAACCTCGTGGATTAACACCGCAGCGCTGCTCTGCTTCAGAGCTGTACTGCCTGACCAAGTGATCTGCATAAGAGAGGGATCCCGGTTACCAGGGATTTCTCAAATCTGCTGCAGCTCGACTCCTGTAATTCGCTTCTACAGTGGCTACGACTGTCTTTGCACTCTTGTCAAACTATTAAAAGCGTTACACGGGACATATATCTATACTGTAGCCCACAAACAGTATGTTTGGGTATCAGCTTAGCTTTGGCCCAGATGAAAGAGCGGCTCGCTACTGAGCCACCGACTCAATTCAATCTCACTTGCATCTGATTTGAACCAAAATCCTGTAAAGCTGTTTATTGCCAACTATAAAACTATGAAAACACTAATGAACAGCACCATCTTGTGGTAAGGCTGTGCAGGCGCGTTCGCTATTTATTTATTTTTTGCTTACTTTCTTAGCTGATCGATCGGTTCATTGAGCTCTTCATTCACAATTGGTCTGTTGTCTCTGTCGGGTTCTCCTCTCAGAAGTATAACAGGCTAGTCATATTTGATGCTATAAACGGTTGTATTCCCTGCTAGGGTCTGAACGGTTTACCCTTATTTTCCAAACGGGAGGGAAAGAACACAGTAATAGCATCAAAATAACTGATAAGAAGTCAAGTTAATTGCCATTGATTGGTGATGGAAGAACAGCTTTTCTTGTTTGGAAATCAGCACACTAGTGAATGGATTTATTGAATACCTGCCGATAATTACTTCTTAAAGGCAAGGAACACTGCTATTATGAACAGCATGGCTAACGCCCCCCCAAAAAGTTCATAAAACAAGCGATTTCTGAGAAAACTCTTCTTAACATATGTCTTAAAAGTTGCCTGTGTGTGTGTGTGTGTGTGTGTGTGTGTGGCCTGCTCCTTGCCAGCTTCCCTTCCACAGCCTCACTTATCATCCAAACACAGACCATAGTGGAAAACCTCTGGAATCCTCCTGTCTCTCTTAACCCTCTACCAGGAAACACCAGTGGCATTTCTTCAGGCTGGAATCGACGACACTGAGGGGGGGAACGCTTGCAAATCAAAATCAGAAAGCATGTTTTGCAGTTCTGCCAGCAGTGGATCAAAGCCCCTGACTCTGGTTCATATCTGTTGTTCACATGGTCTAAGCTGTTTTAAATTAGCACCCTGAAGCCCTGTGGTTGGTGGGACGCGAGTTTGGGAGGGATCCAGCAGGCTGGCGTTTTAAACACTCAGGGTGGCACATGAAACAACATTCTCCTCCTCTGCGGAGATAGAGAGACTGCTGCACTGAAGCGGGCAGAGCTACACACCTCTGCTCAGTGCCTGTACTGTATATTACATGTACACATCTTTACACGCACCTGCTTGGAAATAAACTTGCATGCCTAAAGTGGTTCTAGTAAATCTTCGCTGTCCTGCACTGTTGTTCACTGTACAGTACATGTCTCAATTGTGCAGTTGTTTGAAGAAACAGGTGCTATAGCAAAAGTGTGTGTCCATTTTGAAACAGGCCATGTTGCACGATATTCTCAGTCTTCTTGTCTTGTCCTTGCACCCCAGCAGTGTCATGGCGGGCAGTCCAAGGACATGACTGGCTGCAAAGCATGTCAGTCATTTGAGGAAGCAGCTGGTTGGTTACTGACAGGAAGGAAGGCCCTGAAGGGGTGGGGATCATTTCATTATCCAGGTATACTGACCCAGGAAGTGCAAGGCAATGTGAAAGCAGGTCTTGCAGACAGAGATTTCTTTGACCAAGTGTGGTTTGTAAGTAAATGCTTTATGTATGTATGTATGTATGTGTGTGTGTGTGTGTGTGTGTGTGTGTGTGTGTGTGTGTGTGTGTGTGTGTGTGTGTGTATGCATGTTCTGTATGACTGTTCGGGAACAACACACATTTTTGTAACTAATAAGCAGGCCACTATGATAAAATGGATTACTCTTAAAAGGATATGCTGGTGATAATATCGCCTAATAACAGGGAGATAAACATTTTTTTCCAAATTGAAGACTTTACGCTACCATGAAATCTATGCATATGACCATGGCTAATAGTCTGTAATTGAGTAAACCGATTTCTCATCCTCAGTGTGTGTTGAGAGCCTCTACAAACCCAACACTAGACAGAATGTAGCAAAATGTAAAAATACTGTTCAAATATGTAGAGGAAGTGATTCAAATCAGAATGAGTCCAAATCAGGATTTGAAGATCTCTCTTCAAATCACAGTTATTCCCCTGCTTTAAATGATTTGATTAACGCCTCAGTCGCTGTGTGATCTCCTTTTAAATACACTCGATGGTGTCCTTGTAGCCACAGCCCTGGATCCAGTAACAGGGCTTCAGCGGTGCTGTCATTTACATGGAATCCATTCTTTAATAGAAAAGCCAACCGCGTGGGCGGTTTGGAACCCAAACAGAAAGCATGGAACTCGTCGCATCTACTTCCGGAGGCTGTTGTTTTTCAGAATGGATCTGCAGCGCATTACAGCAGCGAAGCGGGACGCAAGAAAAAGTTTGGGCTGTGAAGTTTGCGTGAAGCCTCAGATGGCTGGTCGCGGAAATTTGCATCGTCAATGTTTGAGCCCCTAATCCCGGTTCTTAGAGGGTCCGCTGGTTTGCAAGCGACTTTAATAAGCATCCCCTCCACATGATCACATGCTCACGGTAAGCGTCTGGGATAAAGAGAACCGAATAAACACACAAATATACGCCTGTTTAGGGGAGACAGCGGCTGCATCGGCGTCTGTCCGATCTGTCACGTATCCCGGGACTCATGACTGCATGCTGGATTTGCAAGCAGGCACGTATAAGACAGGCTGGTATCAGCACCTCCAGATCTCGTATTAACCCGCGGTGTTACTGCGCTCCTTGCGATTCATGAGCACGCAGTCTACGAGATGAATCGAGATGAAGCTGACGCGTGCCTGTCAGCTGGGGCTCCATGGGTTAGAAAGAAGCAGCTCTCGTCATTCTAACCTGCAGTTTATTAACACTGGATCGGGTTCAATTCAACTGGTGTCTAACTGTGGTCTAGTAACTCAGCTGTGTGTCCGCCGCAATGCGTTTTCATAGGAGGCTGTGTGGTCCAGTGGTTAAAGAAAAGGGCTTGTAACCAGGAGGTCCCCAGTTTAAATCCCACCTCAGCCACTGACTCATTGTGTGACCCTGAGCAAGTCACTTAACCTCCTTGTGCTCCGTCTTTCGGGTGAGATGTAGTTGTAAGTGACTCTGCAGCTGATGCATAGTTCACACACCCTAGTCTCTGTAAATCGCCTTGGATAAAGGCGTCTGCTAACTAAACTAATAATAGAATTACATGCAATGCACGTAGAATGGGGATGTTAATAAACATTTTCCAAGTCATTTTTTTCTAAATGTTTTCAATGATGTGAAGATCAGCGGTAGCGTTTATACTGTACAGGCTAAGATTATTTATTCCAAGTCTATATGCACTTGCAGACACCAGAGGCATATTTTCACAAAAAGCGTTTCCTCCAGTCTGTAATGAACTCCGATTTTTGTCTAAAGAGGCGGAAAAAAAGATTATTTGTTCTTTAAAAAAAAATAGAGGAGTTGATTAAAGAATCGAGGCAAGTGTTTGAAAATATATCAGTGAAAACCTGCATCAGCCACCGGCTGGACTGCACCCGTCAGCCATACAAAGAACGAGAAAGTCCGGCACGGAGGCACCTGTCCACCGCAGCCGCCCATGCGCAGACTCTGTGAACCTCCGCCTGCCGCAGGTGCTTCTGACACGAGCTGGTATTGGAATCAATCAGACAGGTGAGCGATTAGTTCAGGTGAATGTAAAGACAGGTTTAATGTATACAAATAAAAGTACAAGCGTGCATCCTGCCAGGAAATCAAGGGGCCCGAAGGCAATCTAAACCACAATAATCTCATTGTGTGTGTTTTTCTTTTTAATGAGCCTAAGAATCATGCTTTAGCGTTTACGTTCTGTGTGATGAAGTTTAATAGAGCGTCACACCTTTCAGATCGCATTTCCTTAATCCGCAGTTACACGCAGGGTACAGGAAAGGATTTACACAGGTACAGAACAGCGCGCTGCTGGGTTATTTGGTTCAGTTGTTGTCACTTGCGACTCCAGTCCAATCCTTGTTCCAACCAGGGCCAGGATTAAATCTAAATAAAGGACAGCTAAATCATTATAAAGAACAGCTGCTGTATGGCGGTGCCGTAAACGTGATTCAGTTCAGACACAGGTCCCTAATGACATCATTGTGTTCTGTAAATAATTAAGAACGCGGTTGATGTACTAGAATGGATTGACAGTACCACTGTTCTAGAGTGTTCAGGGTGGAATATCTTTGGCTGTGAAACACGTTTGAATATGGCCAGGATTGAAACTGACCCTCATCACAAACCCGCCATAGTAACTGGCACAGAAGTAAAGCAACACACACACACACACAAGAACAAAATAGACCCCTGGTGAGTGTGGGAGAGCAGTATTATGGTCACTGTGTTTGCTATTGCAGTCACACCCGGCACCATTTTAACGTGCAAATGTGTCGTTTTAATGTGGTGTTGTATTTAACTCGCGGTGAACGGCTCCCTCGAATGGTATACATGTTAACGGATTGGAAAAGTAATGGACTATTCTTTAGGCAAGCCTGCCGACTGGTGGAAGGTAATGGTGTAACAGATTTAAATATTCACAACGCCTTTGTTTTGTTAGCGTGTGCAGTATTTTCCTGAGGTCATTAATCCTCCCTATGTAGGTCCGTCTGTTCTGTTTCGTGTCATATTGACCAGGTGCAATTTCAAATGAATTCAAACCGCCTTTTAATTGACAACATAGTTTTTCTTTGTATAGCTTTTACTGTTTTATTTTAAATATTAGAACTTAATGTAAACTCTCGCTATATAAAACAAAAAGTACAAAAACTACATACAAAAAAACAAACGTATCCATCAGCAGTGTGGAGTAGTGGTTAGGGCTCTGGACTCTTGACCGGAGGGTCGTGGGTTCAATCCCCAGTGGGGGACACTGCTGTTGTACCCTTGAGCAAGGTACTTTACCTAGATTGCTCCAGTAAAAACCCAACTGTATAAATGGGTAATTGTATGTAAAAATAATGTGAAATAATGTATAATGTGATATCTTGTAACAATTGTAAGTCGCCCTGGATAAGGGCGTCTGTTAAGAAATAAATAATAATCATCATTTATTTGACTTTGCAACATTAACATTACCGTGTAAAGATAAGGACATGTTGTATATCGCGTTTATATTTCTTTTGTATTTTGTCCCTGTTCTGGCGCCGTACCTGTAAAGGGGTGTGCGCGAGTTAAAAGGCTGCCTGTTTCATCTCACTTTGCAGACTGTCGATCTGTAAACCCCGCCGTGTCGCACAACTGCGCCTTGCAGATTAAATCCACCGATAACCAACCATGGCGGCCAAGCGTGCAATGGTCATTTTGGCAAAAGGAGCCGAGGAGATGGAGACGGTTATACCGGTGGACATCATGCGTAGAGCCGGGGTCAGTTATATAACTAGCGTGTGTTTAATCCTCGAGCGTGTGTTCAATCTAATGTCGTGAGAAGGAACAAACATATCGGCCAGTCTGCAGTTTACACGGCCGCTCCAAATGCACGACCTCCCACGACTAGGCTAAAAAATAACTGTACACTTTAATAATATATTATGTCATGTTTTTACAACATGTGCTTGCTATATACGAGTAAGCGCCGCGCTAGTGCTTTGTGCATGTTGCCCTTATTTCTGTGTGCGATTATAATCAACATACGACATGTTTTTACACAAGAACTGCGAGTTACGGTACAAAGACTGTTGATATTATTGAAGTCCGATTATAATCGCCGTTCAGCTACTAGGATAGCAGGCAAGGCCTTAGTGTTTCTGAATTACCAGCTGGTTCTGTAGAAAGAAGCTGTGGATTGCTAGTTAACCTTACCGATGCATTACCGCAGGGTTGACAGGCGTGTCATTATCCAATCAAGTCCGGCGTGGAAATGGATCAGTTAAAGGAATGTGTTCTGTGATGGAAATAGACCCGCAGGCGATTGCAAATGTCAGAGTTTAGAGTGGGACTGCTTTGATAGTCATCTCTTGCATGCACACTTCCACAGTTTGTGTGAAACTGCTAAGCAGAGGTACAGACAGGTACATCATTTTATGCATTTAAAAGCACCTGCAATGTTTCAGAAATGTAAATCTTGTAAGATCTGTGCAGATCCTTCTTTTATGTAACTTCAGGGATTAGGAAGAGAAAAACAACTTGAGTTTAATAAGACACACCTGAGCTTGTTAGCTGTACACTGGGGCTAATCAAGCTGGTAGTAATATTATTATTATTATTATTATTATTTATTTATTTAGCAGACGCCTTTATCCAAGGCGACTTACAGAGACTAGGGTGTGTGAACTATGCATCAGCTGCAGAGTCACTTACAACTACGTCTCGCCCGAAAGACTGAGCACAAGGAGGTTAAGTGACTTGCTCAGGGTCACACAATGAGTCAGTGGCTGAGGTGGGATTTGAACCGGGGACCTTCTGGTTACAAGCCCATTTCTTTAACCACTGGACCACACAGCCTCCTGGACTAGGTGAATCTGCAATGCAATAGGAGTCTTGTTTCTGTCCCTTATTGTTCTAAGTGGAGCTGCTGCAGGTATAAAGGAGTCTCTGTGTTCTGTCCCAGATTTCAGTAACCGTGGCGGGACTGAGTGGGAAGGAGCCGGTGCAGTGCAGCCGGGATGTGCTCCTCTGCCCAGATGCCAGCCTGGAAGAGGCACGGAAACAGGTTCGGAGGGGTGAGGGGTAAGGGCAGAGGGGGGCATAGAAGGGGGGGAAATGGTAGATCAACTGTTTTGACTGTCGCCCAACAATAACATCCTTTCTGTCTTTTTTTTTTTTTTTCTTCAGGGTCCTTATGATGTTGTAGTCCTGCCGGGAGGAAACCTGGGAGCCCAGAACCTCTCTGAGGTAAGAGCGAGCTTAGATGGGAGGGTTTCAGCAAGGAGACCTTTCAGAGCAGGGTGCAAGTAACCTCCAAGGAAAGTACACTTGACATGCGCTAAAGCTTCCTTTATATCTGAAATGCATTGCAGTGCTGTAAATGTGAACTGCTTTTCTCTTGCAGATGAAGTCCTTTTAAATTGCTCCGCAAGCGACAGTCTTTGTTTTGTTTTATTCTTTTTTTTGTCAGTCCTCTGCTGTGAAGGACGTGTTGAAGGATCAAGAAAGCAGTAAGAGGCTGATTGCAGCTATCTGTGCAGGTAGGGAAGCCAGGGCTGGCCCCCTGTCTAACACTGCCAGTGACTCGGAGTGTTTTCTTCAGTTTTATTCAATGATCTAGTTGGTTTTGCATGCATCTCGCTGTTTCTCCCCTAACTGTATGCCCAGCATCCTCCACTCTGTTCTAGAATTCGCTGACATTCCGTCCGAAGCCTCCTGTGTTCCGAGGTTCCGTGCATTACTCTGCACGTGCTGTCGAGGGTTCAGAGTGATGAGTCTCCGCTCTCTCCTCTTTCAGGACCCACAGCCCTCCTGGCACACGGCATTGCCTACGGAAGCAGAGTCACCACCCACCCGCTGGCCAGGGACAAGATGATGACTGGAGGTAACGTGCAGCTGGGAGGGAGGCAAACAAGCTGCTGTTGCATGCAAGGCGGCAAATTGTAGTAGCACGTTGTGTCCAGAAGGGGGCAGTCTAAGCTCTTGGTTTTTTTTGTTTCGCCTCACAGCTGCAATTGATCTGAGCTTTTCTTTCAAGGCCATTTGCTGCCGGGCAGTACTTTAGGGATAATTCATTGCTGTTATTAAAATCATATAATCTAATATCCCACAGGGATGGCATTAAAACTCCCATTGCATAGCAGTCTGAACCTGTCCATATTGTATTGAGCTATATATCTCTAAAACCTGGGAAATATCGGACTGCTATGCATTCCCTATCCTGGTACTCAAAATAACCTTTCTGACCCAAAATCAGTGTAGTACTGAAGATAAAATGGCAAATAAACTACTGTATTCTCTTATTTTCTAAGTACTTTCATAGCTTAAAAGTAGTTGAGTTCACGCTGTCATGTCTCCCTGTGTCTCTTCCCTGCAGATCACTACAAGTACTCAGAGTCTCGCGTGGAAAAGGACGGCAACCTCATCACAAGCCGCGGGCCTGGGACCAGCTTTGAGTTTGCACTGGCCATCGTGGAAGCCCTAATGGGCAAGGAAGTGGCCGACCGAGTGAAAGCTCCTCTCGTGCTGAAAGACTAGGGACCAGCGCTTCCGCGGGATTCAAACCAATCAAAGAGAGCTTGTCCGGTGGCTGTCGTCTGTGGCCTTCTAATTGCACCTTCATCACATCATCTGCAAAACCCTGCGCACTTCGGTGACTGTACCCAGCACCCACGTTGGCAGAACCGCGCTGCAAAGCTGGAATCGCGGGCGAAATGTTTTTATGGCTTTTTATAGTTTATTTCTTGTGCTTTAACAAAGAGCGAGCGTCTGCTTGATCAAACTTCAATAAACTTGAAATGTAATCTGCCTTTGAGTGATTGTGTGAAATGTCGTTTTTTAAAAAGAAAAAGCTTACCGTCCCTGGTTTTAAAGGAGCGTTTGTATCCTTGAGAGATTGTCTGCTGTGTTGTTTTAGGGTTAAAGACGGCTCTTTGCAATCCAGGATCTTTTTAAATAAAATGTGCTAATGGTAAGATACAGTCACATTGATGTAGCATGAGCAGCCTCATAACCCACAGAGGTAATGCACAGGGGGTAGGAAAGGGGGCAGGAGGAGGTTGAATTCTCTGTGTGAAAGATGGTAAATCAGAATCTGAGCTTTGGGAAGGGTGAATCACACGATGGTAAGAAGGTGCCACTGTACAGCATCTCCAGTTTGGAGATAGAACGTGGTTGAATTATTTTCACACTGCACGCTGCTCGTTTTTGCTGCTTGCATGCACAGTTCAGCTCTTGAGCATGCAGCGTGCAGTTTTAGTGAGAAAGCACGAGTCTGGTGCCTGTAGGCATTAGTGCAGGTGAATCATTTCATTACTGTGATGTCCGGACTGTGACCAGCTTTAAAACGTCCTGCAAAGCAATCCAACGAGGAGGTCGATTAGCTGTTGTTGGCGAGTGGGGCGAGTCACAGTGTCGTCGCTAATTTGCATTGCATGACCCGATATGCAAATACACGCTGTAAGCTGTTTCCTGTTTGCTGTGATTGAGGAAACGAAGGATGCAACAACAAGGAAGAAGGATTTTTTTTTTTCAAGTTTGTTTATGTTGTCGCTATCATTACTTATCTTTTTAAAATGCATTATGCGCAGGGGTAAGTGAATGAAATTTAAACACTTTATAATAAATGGCGAATTGCTGTTTTCATATATTTCCGTTGTTACGTCTTTTCTAAGTGGTGGAGTATTTGTGTTAGCCTAAACGGAATTAATGAATGGCTGATGAATAGTTTATTTTAGAGCACAGTTCAGTGAGTACGTGATTACGCTGTGACTTGCGTAAATTGCGTAAGCCACGGTAAACACTTGAAGGAGTCTGCTGTGGTTTCTCAGGCTGCAGTTGCAAAGAAAGTTGTCGTGACAACATCACAGGCGCCGCCACGCCTTGTGATGAGATATGATTTCATTATTTTTCCATTTCATGTTGAAATTAAAAAAAAAAAAAAAAAAGATTAATTTTGTTTAGGAAATAAAAAATAAACAAATGAGTCGAAATGTAAATGACGTATTTAACATTTAATCATAATGTGATGTCTTTATTTTCATTTATAAACAAAAAAGTCTGAGGTCTCTCAAATGCTTAACTGGGACGGCCGCTTCTTCGGATATTTTTTATTTCTCCCTAGATATCCCGATAAAGCGGCACCGACTGATAGTACAGCGCCGAGGAGAGTGCGGCAAACTCACCATTTAAAAACTGTCACCTGAGCCAATCAGAAAGCAGTGTTGGGAGACAGACTCCCTTGTTGACCAATAGGGGCGGTGGGGACGCGAGTGGGGCGGGACGTTTAAGCAATGCCTGCCTCGGGGGAAACTACCTCTGACTGACAGCCGCTCCGGCCATTCGGAATCACGACAGTTGCCCTGTCGACCAATGACGGGTCCCCAATAGGCGAGTGGGCGGGGGTCTGCGGCAGCTCGTGGTGGGGATTCCAAAGCGGTAAAAACAAGCGGAGTTGCAGCAACGCAGGGTCGTAGATGGTCGCTGTCAAAAACAAAAGCTCTGGATTTGCTGTTGGTCTTGACAGGAAACTGACAGGTTAGACGTCTTGTTGTTATTTATTTGTTTCTAAATCGTGGCCCAGCTTCAGCAAACAAATTATAAAAACGTTGCTGTGCCTCAGAGGAGAAAAAGGCAGGGGGTTCGTCCCCAAATTGTGAAACCTACGCGTGTATCTCTATGCAGTGATCTACTAAAAATGTTGATACGGTAATATTAACTTGATTAAAATGCTAATAAAAAAATGACTTGTAATTATACGTGCTTGCGATGGGAATCTACCAGAACTGAAAGGTGCTTTCTTTTCTGTCAATATTATTTGATCTGTTTTAAAGCGACAGTGTACCTTTTAGGGCGTCAGGGCAACAGCTAGATCGTGTGTAATACAGTATTTATGTTTTTTTTGTTGTTTTTTTTAAAAATAGAAATATATGCAGGTTGTTTAATTTGGCTATTGTGACTTATTTAAAAACCGTGTTTGTTGTTGCTGTTGTCATTATTGTTCTTATTTAATTTGATCCATTTCGGCAAGTAAAGGGATTGCTAAAAAAAAACAAAACTGATCGTACAAAACTGCGTTTTCAATTGCGTGTGTTTGCAAATAATAATGCGTTTGGCTCGTCTTGTGTTAAGAGGACGCTGTGCGGCCGGGAGTGGGCATGCTCTGTATAACCCGGAGTGCTGCATGGCGCTGGCTTTAGCTGCATTGTGTTGCACCACTGCGCTGTCAGAAATAGGTGAGCTCCGCCTCTGCAACACGGATAAGATATAGTCGCAGGTGCTGTCATCTTCTGGTTGCACCTGGGACGAGTTACAGCAGGATGATAGAGGATGCAGCTCCCTGCAGCAGAACCGCACTGCACCGTGGTCTGTATATATATAATGTAACAAACAGGTGTAGTTCTTAACATTAGCATTGTGGATCTACATGTGTCAAGCATAGCTCATGGCACTAGTGATTTCTTCACGCTATTAAGTGCTGTTCAATGTCAAATGCAGCACACTAATACCATATTTGTATGATGCTCATTATACCAGCATGCTGTGAACAGAAGTATTTTTTTAACATTACAATCAGGTGGTGAATCCACACTGCTTCTCTAACAGACTAATGAAATGATACTAGCACGGGGGAGCAGGGGAGGCTTGCTGGCTTGCCAGTAAAATTAGAATTATTTACCGATGATCTTCCCCCCCCGCGTGTGTTTGAAGCGTGTTGGTGTTAAAATGTGTTCAAACAGGAAGACCTGAGAGCTGCCGTCAGTCACGCACTTCATGCAAGCTGTTGTGGCGTTTCCTCTTTGTCAGCGCCCCTTCTTTTGCACTTCAGCGTTGAGAAAGTCGCCATAAATAGCAACAGCCACACAAACCCCTTTGCAAAAGCCGAGCTGTGTCGTCAATAAAGGCAGGGACTCCGGCTCAGAGAGAGAACTCACAGGGCTCGAAGCTCACTCCAGTAAAGAATATTCTTTAAATGAACAGGACCCACAAGCTTGATGTCTGATAAATACCTTGTCGTGCCCTATGTAGCTGCATGGACAGCTCCTGTTAGTAAACCTACAGACTCAAGAGCATGTGTCTGATTCATGCTGTGATATGTGTGATCAGTTCAGAGCAGGGCACAAGGGAGGCTGGGAAATGCAGGTATGGGTTCAGGGCTATTTCGAGTTTCACTCCCAGTGAAGGGAACCTGTTGTGTCCCCTGATTCTCAGCACTCCCCCCCCCCCCCCCCCCCCACATGCCTGAAACTGTTCTGCATGGATTAAAAATCAACCTTAAATCACATTGCAGCCATGGGCCTGCTTCTGAACATGAAATCAATCAGGGGTGAGATTATACATTTAATGGATGCAGTAATGCCCCGTGATAGGCTCTCGTGTATTAGACAAGGCAGTGATGTTTTTATTTTTATTTACTGTAGACTTAAACACATTCTTTTTTTGTTGTTCATCTGATTTTTGTAACCAGAGCACCACATTGACCTCCTGATGCATATCTTTGTGCAGCAGGCTAGATCAGAGGGTGCATTTAACATTAAATAAATGCACTATCCCAACTGATGCACCATGCAGGCTCTAGCATATCCTGCAGAGTACTCTCCATATTGCTCCTTTAGGTTTTATAAGCTGTACCGGCTGTGTATCAGGAGGCTATGTGGTCCAGTGGTTAAAGAAAAGGGCTTGTAACCAGGAGGTCCCTGGTTCAAATCCTACCTCAGCCACTGACTCATTGTGTGACCCTGAGCAAGTCACTTAACCTCCTTGTGCTCCGTCTTTCGGGTGAGACGTAATTGTAAGTGACTCTGCAGCTGATGCATAGTTCACACACCCTAGTCTCTGTAAGTCGCCTTGGATAAAGGCGTCTGCTAAATAAACAAATAATAATAATATCCCTAGGTTGTCCTCATTTGACTTTCATTTCTGCCCCAGAGATTTAAGAAAAAAACATGTTCAGCACAGCAATATTAAACCCGTTCTAGGCTAGCATTTTATAGCCTGTGTGTGTGTTTGATCAAGGCTTATTCCTCACAGTGTTCATTGACCTTTTTAGAGGTGACTCGTGTTAGTCATTTCCATAAGGTGTATGGTATAGCAGATTTCTACAGGGAGATTAATGTATTGAAATGTTCTAATAGTTTTTGAAATGCACCAGTTGACATTAACCGACCTGGAGATAAGTGAGATTTGTGCAGAACACTGTTCATTTTGTGGATGAATTCTATTCAATAAAAAAGCCGTTATTTTGCCAGTTAAAGTGGCATGTGATTTATTATGTGATTAAGTGGAAATTTTTGCATGTTGTTTGTTTAGAAAAACAAAAATTAAACTCCTTTAAATGTGTAGGAGTAAAAAGGATTACGATTATGTGCTGAAATTATAATCTTTCATATTGGGCGGCATCTTAATATTCCAGTATTATTATTTTACTACAGTAATCCTCTCATGGAAAATGCAATTTGTATTCCCAGATCCCCTGTTTGCATCAGCAATCTCATCTGCGGAGCGAGCAGGCATACCCTCAACAGGCTTACCGCACAGGAAAGACATTTGATGTATTTCAATAAAATGAAATGAGGCATTACAGGACGGTGTGTATGGCACAGGTGCGGCACTGTGAAGGGCATCGCAATAAAAATCAGCACATTGCAGGTAGTGCATATGTGAAGGGCAATCTCTCAGACATCTCTATTATAATATGAAGCTTGACAAGCCCACAAATGTGGCCATCCTTAGTGACTTTATCGATGACAGATTTTAAAATGTTGTGTTCTGCTATTCCTTCTTTGCTTTGGCTTGCACTTTGCCCCAAAGTAGGGGGGCTTAAACGCGTGAACCAGCCTGAAAAACTCCAGTGTCTGAGCAACATTACCAGTATCTGACAGTGCGGCACCCAGCAGAGTAATCTTCCCGTTCTTCAGACTGTGTTGGAGTAAGATTAGATTTGTGCTTTTTATTTTTCTGTAAAGTGGAAATCTCTCTTTTAATTCCTCACTCATCAGTCGAATGCTGCAAGTCTCTGCTTCTCGCTTATGGTGTTATGGTTTGCGGCAGTAAAAACACAGCCAAGAAAGCGTTGGGCATAAGCCTGCCAGCACACACTACAGGCGTTATGTAAAGTAAAGCACGGACGGGACGGGACGCGAGGCGACACGACGGGACAGGGAGAAACTATAAAACAATGTGACCGATGTATCGTCGCTGGAACAGATACCAACTGGGTAGATCTTCCAGGATATATTTTTTTCACACAGGATCAATTTTCCTCCCTGGCACATCGAGACCTTGAGTGTAACTTTTCCAGCGTCCTCACATATCATCGTGCAAAATGGATACAGTATACTGTGGAAAGAATACCCACTACTCCAACTTTCCTGTGAACTGAAACTCAGTTAAAATCACTTTGATTTTAATAGGACACTATACAGTATCAGGTACATGACACAAGTGAAAGAACATGTGACAAACATGTGAAAAAATGTGCCTGATTCACCTCCTCGGGTCTTCTACCTGACCACAATACGTTCTGTTTGTTGGTTGGACAAAAATAATATAAAATAAAGCTACCAGCACAGGCTAAGAAGTCGTAGCTTATTCGTCTTTCTAGCCTTTCTTGTTTTGAATATATTCTTCTGACGAGGCTTGTTTGCTGTCTTACTGTACTTTCCGTTCTCTTTCAGTGCCAGGGTATCGTAGCGCAGGAAGATAACAAAACTCAAATACTGAACGCTCATCGCAGCTAGCAAGAGCACACCAAGCCATGTGTTGTAGTTTATTGTCATCTAACAGTGATTCACTGACAAAGGTATTTTTAAGGTTGCCGGTTCCAGGGATGGAAACACGGCTCCTATCGGTGCAGCAGTTTCACCCGTGATGAGCCACAATGTCTAAGAAACAAGCATGACATCTTACCACCATTGACATGCATTGGATTTTCAGACCGCTGAATCCAGGAACAGCTTTAGGGGTGCATCAAACATCTACAACAAGGGAAAAAAAGACACACTGACATCATAATACACATCTTGGCCCTTCGGTGCGTTCGTAATATTAAAATTGAAAGGAGTTTAAGGGTCAGGAAGGTGCCAGGGTTATTTAACGTTCTAGTTCCTACCCAGCCCATTCCCGGCGGATGTGGACTGAATAGGGAGTAGTTTAAATGAATGAGATGTGTTAGACTGCACAGCTGTAGTGGGCAGAAGCTGACAGCTTGCCAGTGTTTAAACCTCTTGATATCTTGGTTTGTGCAGCACTTTCACGGCTAGCCAGTGCTTACAGCCTGGGCTCCCTTCCAGCGAGTTAATGGTAATCACATACAGTAGTGGGTTTAGTGTTGATTGTATTAATAGAAGAGTAATGACACTAAACTTTTTGTTGAAATTAATGAATTTATTTGTCGGATGTCTTTTTTGCCTTTGTTGCAGACTGTCTGTAGATGCTGGTAGCTGTAACATAGCAGCAATGGTGTGGGAAAGACTCTGCATAGTAATGTACGTCAGAGACCCAGAAGCTTGTGAGTTATGACACTTAACGCTGGGGATCCCAAGTTATTCCAACCCAGTAAAATTCAGACCGTTTATTATCTTTTCACCAAAAAACAACCCCCTGTTGTCTTTGTCTATTTTATGGCCCTAACCCGTATCTGTTTAAGGGGATGGGGGAGCGATTTAAGAGATAATTATCAACAGCGACACCAGTAATGCATCCCAATCTGCGGAGGCCTGGAGTTTAAATGTGTTGCGTTTAGATAGGGTTACAGCGTTATTTGTGTCTGTTCAAGTGTAGAATATTCTATGAACAATTAAATATGAATGTGATATAATACTGAATGATGACTATCAGAATAATGGGGGTGGTGAGTGTGGCTGTTCTATTGTCTCATTATGACACATGGTTAAAAATGAACGTGCTGAATTATATGTCTATAATGGCAAGAGTAATGCTTATGAAAAGGAACTCTTTCAAGCAGTGCCGTCAGAGTTCTTCAGGGTGCATGTGTAGTAAGCAATTTGTTTAGTACTGTCTAGTTTTTTCTGGCTCAGTGCATGTGCTTTACAGTAAACCCCAAGCATGACTCGGAGACAAAGGGGGGTTTGAAGCACTGCTGAGCCCTCCACAGGGTTGGCACATTGGTGCTCGACATTGAAGGAAGAGGCAGGCTTTATCAGGAAGCCAGCTGAGACAAATAATTCCCTACTACTCCGCATCTACAGTATGATCCCTACATCCGTACCCTTCAACCTCCCTGGCTTCCATTACACTTCTGCACTTCGTGACTCGGTCCCCTTATCTACCATTAGACGCGTATGCCGTATTAATGGAACTTCAGTGGCTCCATAGAAAGCTGAATTTATCTTTTATATCCCGGCCACATGAAAAATGTAATCCTTTAGTGACCGGTATACGCTCTAGCCCATAACTGTACTGCATTCATTTAGCAGATTGTTAATATGCCATTTGTCCCCTCTATCACAATAACGTACTGTATAGCCTAGACTGGCACAGGTAGATGGTATATAATCAGAGCTAATTGTATGTGTGTCAGTATGCTGTCCAACTAATTTTTTTGAAAAGCTTTGAATTCTGAAGCTTTGAATAGTCGCTGCGTCTGATTTTAATTAATGAACCGTTTTCTTCTCGTACGAGAGCTCTCCGAGTGGGCAAAAGCTTTTGATTAATGGTAAACCCAGCTAATAAATCATTCAAAAAGTTACTGCATTGTGTATTCCTATAGGAATTGTCAGAAATACATAATCTTGCATTTAGTACACATTTACTGGCGCGCTTGCTTATCTAATGTAAACACGCACACACATACTGCAGTCCCAAGCTGATAGTTATTCTAATTAACTTTAAAAGTTTACTCTGTTACATCATTATTATTGTGGAGGATCACTACATAGAGAGCAAATGGTTAGAGCTTCAATAGAACAGACTGTAAAAAAAAGGGTAGAGGCAAATCTAACTGATTTTAAAATACGTGTAGCTGAAATATAACATTAAACTCTAAATACAAAAAAGGGTCATTTTAAAACAGAGATCGCATTAACTGAAGCAGCTGCCCAAGCTTATGGTAATTTTCAATGTAAAAGTTCTACTGAATGTTTTGGGGTAAACTATTGCAATTCTATATCGCAAGCATATTGTGAGCCAGTTTCAGGGCAGGCCTGTCCATTTTAACAAGAGAGACAGTTGCAAGGGAGAACGATCTCTGAGATGGTTTTAGGGAAGGTGGGTTTAGTCTGATTCAGCCAAAGGAAAACCTCACCCTTAAAATCACAGCAAACCAATTTGTTTTTGCTGTTGACCTTGAAAAAGATGAAGTTTGCTTAATGTGTTTGCATGCTGCAGCAGGCTCTCAGATGCATGTCGTTGAATATTCATGAAGGCCGCTTGTCACTTTATATTAAACGGCGTGCAGTTCATTTGCTGATTTTTATATTTTGTATTATTGTGTATTTATGTATGTTCAGCTATGGCCAAAAGTTTTGCATCACGCTACAAAATGAATTAATTATGCTTCATAAAGTTGAGTGAATCCTGCTGAATAATGTTACGTTAGCATACTGAATTACATACCGCTTTGTAGTTTTCCATAAACTGACAAATTGAAAAAAATCTGATAATTCAAAATCTAACGTGAAGTACTGTACACTATTGTGGCTTCCGTGATACTTTTGCGATATCATTTTGTAGTTTCTTTGATTACATGATGTTAAATATAATATCAATTACGTTCATATAGTTTTTTGTTTTTTTTTTAATTCTAGGTGATGCTGAACTTTTGGCTAGAGCTGTATTTGTGTTTTTAATTACAAATGTTTTCGCCCACCTCCTATCAAACTGCATATAGTTTATAATGCGGGGTCCAGCCTGAGTCCAGTTTTGGAGCTCGGTGGTCGGAGACATTTGAAGGTGGAGTGACTTTCTCAGAGTTGGGCTGTAAATCTGTGTCTGTGTTACATTTGAAACCAGCATCTGCAGGCTCCCGGCCCTCAGCCCTAACAGTCGAGCCAAACTGACTGTAGATTTCATATTGAAAAAACTGGTCATTCTTAAAATCGATTTAAAATAATCTGTTCCCTTTTCAAAACCTGACCGTCATTCTTTTGACAGAAATGCTGCAGTATGCATTAATTTATTTGCGTTCCATTTTTTTTAATAACAGCCTGTCCTTGGTCTAAGCATCCTGTAACGACACATACGTTTATAATGAAGTATTGATTACATTATGTAATGCACTGTACAGTAGCACTAGAACGTTTTTCAATGACGTCACAGTCGCCAGTTACTTGAGTGCAATGAATAGCAGCTTTTGGATCCAGTACCATTGTCCCTCACGTTTCCATTTTAGCAGCCCTAGAAATAATAAAATAACATTGGGACACTCTCCAGTCCCGCTATTCAAGGGGAATTTAGCTGAGTGGCAGAAAACAAGCAGAGCAGCAATATGATGTGTGATATTCAGGTCAAGACAAGCACGTCTCGATAGGGGCTCATGTGACCTTCATTAAGATGCATGGCCTTTCATTTTGAGAGCAGAGCTTGTAATACCAGGTCACTGCTGCTTGCTTGCAGCAGAGACGTGTGTGAAAATGTTGTTTCCTTCCTCAAGCAAGACGGTGTTAGGAGGAGTAGTCTGTAATAGCAATTTAAAATGTTTCGGCTTGTGTTCAGTACAGTACATATTGTGCTATGTTATGTAGCAGGAGTATATACATCTAACTTGCAGGCAAGCTTGAAATCCTTATCAAGACGCCGTTTTGCTGCAGTAATTACATTTTTTATTTTCTCCTCTCCTTCCCTGTGATATTTTACATGGATTTCAGCCAGGCAGGGCTAGCAGAGCTTCAGTGTCAGCTGATTATTATTATTTTTTTTTGCTAATCAGGAGAAACCTCTAGCGCTCTCTCTCTCTCTCTCCCCTCTCCTCTCTCTCTCTCTCCTCTCTCTCTCCTCTCCTCTCCTCTCTCTCTCTCTCTCTCTCTCTCTCTCTCCCCTCTCTCTCTCCTCTCCTCTCCTCTCTCTCTCCCCTCTCTCTCTCTCTGTTTTCACTCGTCTGCTCTTGTGCTGACTGTGCTAAGGGGAGACCTTTTTCCTTTTATTCATCTGCACCTCTCTTCCTCAGTCACACTCTCTCCTCCCTCTCTCTCACTCGCACACACGCGCAAACACAGGCACCATCCCTGCCTTTTATCCAACCCCTTTTTTCACACCTTCCTGTTGGATTTCCCCCTATTTTTCACCCTCCCAGACTTTCCATCACCAGTCAAGCTGGGACTGCCGACCTGGGAAAACAGGAAAGGACAGAGGTAGGTAAGGTTCTTGTCTTGTTGGAAGATTCTTTCGTGTTCTTTCTCCCTCTCTCTGTGTCTCTTTTTTTTAACTAGCAGATGCAGTGCAGCAGGAGTCTTGCTTGTGAGTCTCTCTGTCTCTCTCTCTCCTCTATCTCTCTCTCCCTCTCCCCATCTTTCCTGCTGCATAGAGAGGCATCTATGCATACCGTATTACACAGGGGGAAGGTTTTGCTTCCCCTGTAGCATCCCTGTCATGTTTAATGCATGTCCTATCCTCTTTAATTTAATCTTACAATCTAGCTATATTGCAGGATATTCTAGATGTACTGTTTATACATCTGTATGAATGCGTGGTAATGTTTTGAGTCTCCTTTACACATCCTTTTGCAGAACAGTGCATATATCAGTTAACTTTTTTAATATATTTATTTTACATAAGACCTAATAAATGAACAGGGACTACATGTAGTGGTACTTGCATAAATGTTACTCCACATCTATTACAGAAACAAGCTTAGTGTATCAAATATATATATTTCATGACTTCAGTCTTTTAAGACAGCGTTATGCAGTGTATAGTTTCTATAAGAATCTATATTTGGAAGTGTGTAAAACAAGTATGAATGCTGTATTGATAAAACTGAATACAGTGTCGCCAGTATGTTTTTGGTGCAGTAAGTAAGTTGTTGCATTGCCTGGGCAAAGTCATGGATTCTGCTGTAGAGACTTGAAGTTTATTAATTGACGCAGCACCCTTTTCCTCACTGTAACGTGTGCACTGTTTTTTTTATTTATTTATTATGTGATCTGGCAGTTTTGCTTTAGTTGTACCAATGATGTGTTAACTGTTTATTACATAAATCTGCTCTTGATCATGGGGATTATAAAACATGCATGCAGGAGAGGTTATATCACAAGAATAAATATGTTTTTATTATTTGTCAGCAATAATTTGGGGTTAACAATGAGGATGTTAACATGTGTTGACATTGATCATTTTAATAAGTACTCTGTGCTTCATTTTAATAAAAAGGAACAATGCTGCATTGTGAGGAATATATGTAATTTTCAGAGCGCTGTTGACAACTCCATTTCAAGTACACAGCAAGTGTAAACAGAACATTTGCCTTGTTAGTTTTAACTCTGGACTGTGGCGAGGAGCCAGATGTGACTGATAGGGCATCAGATCTCCATTTATAGGCATCCAGGATATTCAGTTCTCCCGTTCAGCAAGAAAGATAACGACAGCAATTTGAGGAGACAGCTTTTTAAATCCAGCATGGTCTCCGAACCTCGCTGGTTTTGTTTTTTACTCCTAAGTGGTGCTCTCAGTCAGGAACAGCTATTTATCATCAACATGCATTACGAGCCTATTAAAAAGCGCAAAGCACCCTCTCCAGAATGCATTAAAAGAACATACTGTGCGTCTTACTGTGTGTCCGAATGTTATTGATGGGCTTAAGTACAGATTGCAAATTAATGTCTTGACAGGCGTATATTAAGTTGGTGTTTTCCCAAGACTGCTTTCAGCCTAACCGAGGAGGCAGGTGGTTAAAGAGGTCGCTGAAAAGTGTTTTGCGTTTTTCTCTTTTTAATACAGCAGCCTCTCGGATCAATACCGCTGTAAAAACGCTCGGTGCACTGCCGCAGTACTGCCTGTCTGCCTGCTGCCCTTCGTAGTCCCTGACATTGCTTCCATCATGAATCAAAGAAACAAGCCCCCCTCACTGATGGGGCTTTTATTTAGGGTCACGGCTTGAGAGCCAGCTCTTCAAACTGACTGACTGTCAACAACTATCCATCCCACTGTAGCAAAGCTACAGGTGCATGATACATTCATATGATCTGTATATACATGTGCACATGTGCCTGAGTGGTTTATGTGTACTGTCTTTTGCTGCTGTATTTTGTATTTTTTTTACATTTTTTTTTTTGGACATCTGTCTCTCTTACTGTACATACTGTGTGTTTTTTTCTGTTTTGTTAATACATTCCTGGGCCTGTGTCCTGTGCCTAATCCCTCGTGCTTGGTAGAGCTCGTCTCTTCTGTCTGTGAGCTGGTACTGCTACAGCTGCTTGCTTGCTTGCCTCCTGTCTCCTCTCTGCAAGTGACTTGGCTGCTCCGTGGAGAGAAGATGCTTCAGGACTGAATCGCTGAGTAAAGTTGTGGCTCTTTCTCTGCTCTGCAGCTGGGCAGTGACCAATGAGAGAGATGCTGCGTGGCTCTGCCCACCAATGAAACCTGCTCTGTCTGTTGCAATGTGGGGGAGAGGGGGGGGTGGGAAATGACTTGTGATTTATGACCCTGCATCTTGCATTTTGTCTGTCTCACAGCATTAGAATTAGCGCTCGGGGGAAGAGAGGGAGAGGCAGGCAGAGATTGGGCACATGTGACTGGTTTCAGTTTTACTGTTTGCTGCCTGCAGGTGAGAGCCACTCTGCTTTAGACGGTTTAGACTTTTCGATACGTTCAGAGTTATGAGGCGGGGGAGTGGGTGGGGGGGGTTAAATTAGACAAGCAAGAGAAGGGAGGTGCTACTGTCACCTCCTTCTGCTACATGCTGGTCCAACAGCCACCTCCTTGAGTCAGAACGAAAAGGAGCTTTGACCACAATTATTGGCTTTGACGAGCTTTTGCAATATCCTGCAAGATAACATTTTGACTGAGGGTTGCTTAGGAAGTTGTGCAGTAGTTTGTGTGTTGTGGCAATCCGGTTTATACTGTAGACTGTAAATATGTAACTGACTTTTCACCGGAAGTCTCTTTCCATTTTGTCAGAATATAACATATAAAGAGACATCACATGACCAAAAATAAAAACCCAAAACGAAGAGGCCTAAATGTAGGTAACAAGCTTATTTGAACTCTTAATAAAACCAGAAATGGATCTGTCAGCTGGGAGTCTTTGTGTCTGTACAGTGACTCTGCTAGGAACAAGGGCATTAAAAAGAGAAAGCCAGTCCCTGCTGAATAGCTGACCTTGTAAAGCAGCTTAAACACAGGCTACCTACAAATACAAATACAAATCAATATTAGATCGAAGACACTCAGGACCACTCTGAATGATCACAGTATAAACATCATAAAAACATAAGGGCCCAGGAGACAGCAGATCAAATCCATTAGTGGTGAAAGACATCAATCATTTCTTGCGGCTTACAAGAGCAGTTTCATATCAAAGTTACTATACTGCTGGTTCGTCGATAATTGCTATATTCTAAGTAATTATATGCTGTATTCTACAAGTTTATTCAGTACGTTTTATGTACAAAATGTATTAAAGTCAAATAGAATCAGTAATGTGCCATTGACAGCCCGGATGTACTGTACCGGGATCATGTAACCATAATAATAATATTAATACACTGATTAGCACATTCAGTTCCTTACTAGAGTTTTCAAGATAATGCCAGTAGGGATGTTTATACTGGAGCCATGCATTCTTCTAAGATGTCTGTTGTTCAGTTGTTTGGGAAGCTAGATGCCAAGATACCAGACTCTGTACACTTTAATTTTGTTCATTAATGCACCATGCATTTCGTTGTGGCTGGAGGTAAGCCACACTCGCTCCTCAGGTACCACTTTGTCGTTTTGAATAAATCACCTTGACAGTGCGGGCTTACTCTCCGCTCCTGTTTTCAGCGCAGTTAATATTTAATGAAAGTTATTTACACAGAGTTTAAAGCAACGTGAGATTGTCATGGTGCTGAAAAGGTGATTGGTGTCAGCGGCTCTCGTAACAAGGGCTAGGTTGAGGTTCGTATTTATAAGTGTTCTAGCATCGGCGGATCCGTACAGTACAGAGGCTGGTGTAGTGTGCCAGTATGGGGAATTATTAATGTTAAAAAATGTAGAGTCATTTTTTAAATGACATCTTTATTACACTTGTGTCTACCTACAGTAGCAATTGTAAAAAACCTCAACATATAGGGCCGGGTACTAGTATTAAAGTATCCTAACAAAACTACTTGGAATGTATTCAGGGAGTAAAAAAAAAAAAGTATAACAGAATTAAAAAATGAGCGTCTCAGGAAGATATCATGCAGTGGAAACCAATGCATAAGTTACGTTAACAGAATTGTAAGAACGAGAGAAAGCTGAAATGCAAAAGAAACTGGAGATCTCTGAGGCTGCCATAAGGAGTCCGCGCTCCAACCTGGCTGGCTACCTACCCAAGCTGCTCATGTGACGCAAAGCCAGTGCCGAGCCTGCGTCCCAAACAGGGTTTCACACCGAGCAATCCGGAAAAGTGTGAAGCATCCAGACATTTATAAACATGGGGGGAGCAGAATTCAATCTTCACCCAGTCGTCTGGAGATAATAGGCAACTAACTCAAATTACAAGAGGACGACAAAGCCTTTTTCAGTGCTCTGGTTAAATCTTTTAACACCACTGTTTGTCATGTAGATTCAGATTTGTATGATTTTATGAACATGTGGCCCGCATGGGGCTCTTCACTCTCTGAACTCTAATCCTTGCCAATCCGCTGTTGCCTTGATTCACCCAAATATGTGTTTCATCTTGTTCCTATTATTGCCTTTTCAACTCCTATAGATTCCCATTAATTCATTGCCTCGGCACGGCACTCTGCAGTAAATTGAAAGATTAGTACATATTAAGGCTGATTGATGGCGCGACTAGGCTGTCGCTGCCTCTCTGTCCTTCACACTAATAATAAAACCATCATTTGGATTCAGGTTTTTTTTTTTTTTTTGGTATCTCTAATAAGAAGTAATGGGAAGTCTAAAGCAGGTTGATGCCCATGCTTAATTTAGGATGAGGAAAAAAAAACACAGATGGCTTGTACATTATAATGAGCAGCAGGCAAGTACTAAATTATAGTAGTTTAGTGGAATTAGCTACCTGATGTACACATTGTTGTTATTTTTATCAGTTGGGGGCCCTGCCACTAATCAAAGTCTAATATATTTCAACAGCTTAAAAAACATATTTTGCGAGTACAGGAGAAGGAATGAAGGGACAGTTTTGGAACTGTGCTATACTTTTTTTTTTTTTAAAGCTCTGAACAAAAAATGATTGATGCCCTTCCCGTCTCCGCGTCAGTAAAGGATCATGCTGGCTGAACTCCCGCTATATCACAAGCAGCGCGAGCGGTTTCTATTTTTAGCAGCCCTGATCCACGCTGTCTGAGTTCAGTCACTGCCGGGTGTGTGTGCCTTGTCTGGGAAGAGGCGTTGGAGGACTGATGGATTGGCTCGCTGTAGATCACAAGAGCGCCTGCCGTATATATCTCCATTAATATGGATTTGGTGGCATCTACTATAATGTAACATGGATTAGATTAACACTGGGGTCAGAGCTAGCCTGTGCTAGACTGGGTTTGAGTGATAGTTTAATAGGTATGGGGCATGGACAGTTACCAATATTTATTTCCCAGTTAGCGATATTTAGCTTTAGGTTTTTCTAGAGTGTAGGGGAAGCTGGCCCATGTCTCTTGGGAGCAACACATGTTATTATCATTATCATTATCATTATTAGAAGTATTTTTTTTTTAAATATAATTTGATTGTTGCACATGTTTTATATGTAACCATCCATAACTTCAAAATACTCAGAATTTACTAATGTAAAGAAGCAAACCAAGCAGGCCAACGTTACAGCCAGTGCATTCTTCAGTGTGCGGTTTCTTTACAGTTTTACCTTTGTTTGTAACCATGCTGCTGCCCCCCCACCTGGTATCTTTCACAAGACCAGCAGGGATAAACCTTCATGGCTAGTTTCACAGACCCCGATTTGACAGTATTCATGAAACTGGTACCTAAGGTAGCATTAGGTAATCCAGGATTACTACTAATCAGAGTCTGTGAAACCAGCCATTAGACCCACTGTCATGCCTCCAGTATGAATTCACATCAAGGAATAAAGTTATGCATTGGTACTGAAGGCAGTAAAAGATGGTCATTACACTGACGAGCCTCACAAGCCAGAGAACATGTTTCTTGTAAATCCTTAAAAAGGCAAAATAAGAAAAGAAAGATCTCCAGTTACCTATTATTATTATTATTATTATTATTATTATTATTATTAATAATAATAATTCTTGCATCTCTACTGGTTTCTCAGAAGCAGTGATGGAAATAAAGACTCCTGTTGTATAGCAGTTTGATCCATTCCAGGCTTTAATACAAGCTTGATTAGTCAAGTTCAGGTGTGTTTTATTAAACTCCAGGAATGCATCACACTTCTATGCTCTTATTTCCATCCCTGATAAGGCAGTGTACGGGAAGCTATGCTACAGCAGCATTTTAGTCTAATATTGACCCTGATTGCCGGACACTGTTGCTTTAAATTAAGGCAAATTTTGATATTGAGTTTGTGATGCTTGTCCTTTTGGAATTGAAATGAATTGTTTTATTACGAAAGTCGCCTTAGGATTTTTTTCTTTACGAAGAAGGCTAAAAATGAAGACCATGTTAAATGCAGCGTGTGCTAATGGGTTATAATTGACAAAGGCCCCCTGGAGGAGTTGGTTTAATGAGTAATTATCCACTCGACGTACTGCACTGTGCAAATCCAACGGGGTCTGAAAAGAAAGATATATATATTATGAATAGATCTATATATAACAGCATTTCAAAACAATGACTTTGATGTGACAAACTAACACATCTAGTCACTGATTTGATTTCAAAGGCAATTGAGCAAGATTTTGGGTGCTGAAAGTTAGTGATGAGGTGGTAGGTGGTACAGCATCCCTGTTTCTTAAACAACACTTCATTATACTGCACTGCAAGTCTCCCCCTAGTTAGCAGCTGTGGTCCTTGTCGACAGCCTGTCCTCAGCCCCGGAGCAGTTGAGTGGCTGGAGCGGTCGGTGTGCAGATCTGACAGAGTTCAGACAGAGTTCACCCAGTCACATTATCTGTAGGTGTTGATTTTCTCTCTCCAGCTCAGGGTTCAGCAAGGGACAGCCTGTTCCTGGTTTCAGTGTAAAAGAACAGGTCTGTTTCCTGACCTGCCAGGACCATGTCTCAGTGTCGCTGTGTTTGTGTTTGTAACATGAGCTTCTTATAAATGGAACAAATGAGTTGCCCAACAGCCAGAGAGTAAAGTTTCAAGAGAAAAGCAAGGCGGGGAGGTCACAGACCATGTGCTGTACCAGGAGTCACTGGGGGTCGTGTCTGTCACAATGAGCTCTTTGCTGTACGCAGGTACCTCTGGAACACAGGTGCTTCACTGCTCTATTGTACTGGATACCCATTGTAAAAGTTTAGCATGATCGATCCAATTCTTCACTTGTATTGTGCTTTGCCGACCGTGTTTTCCCAATATGTCTTTGTTTATTTTGTCATGGAATTACCGCTGTGATCGTCCGTGACTACAGAGCAGCTGATGCATGCCTTGTTGACAGTACGGTATGGTTACGTTCCCCAAAGGTAGTTTTTAGCTGAAGCAGTCTACCCTACTGGAACCTGGTTTCACAGACCTCGATTAGCACTGATCTTGGACTGCTCAGTGCAATGGGGGATTTATTTAATTTGTATTCCTTTCTTTCTTTTGTTTTTTATCAGATATCCTGCAAGGTGAGCGCGTGAATCCACTGCAGGTTGTCCAAACAACCAGGGTGGCTCCATGTATCCTGAAATGACCACCGACTCCCCAGCTCGACTCTCGCTCCGACAGACTGGCTCCCCAGGCATGATCTACAGGTGAGCGCTCACGCACACATGCACACGCATGTACAGGCATGAACACACAGCTAAACACAGTCTGATTCATGCTGGGAACTGATTTCTTTAAAGCTTCATCCTTCGGGTGAGACGTAAAGACAGATGTCCTATTGTCAGTGACTCTGCAGCAGCAGGTGTTGATGCACAGTTCACCCCTTAGTCTCTGTAAGTCACTTTGGATAAAAGCATCTGCTAAATGACTAATAATTATTAATAACCCTCTTTTATTTCTCAAACATTCCTTGCAATAAAAAAGGGCTAATTGTAGTTACGAATTGCAGCCACCAGATGTCACACAGGTAACAGCAGACGCCCTTATCCAGAAATATCACATTACAAAGTATAGCATTATAAAATATCACATTACAAGTTATCACATTATAAAATATCACATTACAGACTATCAGTGTGGAGTAGTGGTTAGGGCTCTGGACTCTTGACCCGAGGGTTGTGGGTTCAATCCCCAGTGGGGGACACTGCTGTTGTACCCTTGAGCAAGGTACTTTACCTAGATTGCTCCAGTAAAAACCCAACTGTATAAATGGGTAATTGTATGTAAAAATAATGTGATATCTGTATAATGTGAAATAATGTATAATGTGATATCTTGTAACAATTGTAAGTTGCCCTGGATAAGGGCGTCTGCTAAGAAATAAATAATAATAATAAGAGCAGTTTTGAAAGTACAATAAGATAAAATTCAAGCAAGAGCAAAATAAAGGATACAGTAAATTATAAGTAAGAGCGAGATTGGCTAAGAGCAGTTAAAACTTACAGTAAATATTTGCTTATGTGATTAAAGTCCAGTAAGAGCAGGTAGTAAGTATGTGCTGTGCTGAGAGGAGGAGAGGGAGGAGTCGAGGGTGACACAGAGGATCTTGGTGGATGAGGAGGGAGAGGGGGTGGTGGAGTCACCCATATAACCTTCAATGAAACATAACATGATAAGAATCCTAGATACAGTTGGATGTACAGTACTTTCCATTTATTTTTCATACAGGGTGTATTCAGTTCAGTGTGGCAATGATTTACTAGATAATGAATATTCTGCATTATATAAAAGGACCAGTTGTAATTACGCAGTTTAACCACTAGACTGTGCTACAAGATCACTAAATTAAAAAACAAAATAATTATAAAAAAATATCTCCGTGTCCATTCCCAGCCTTTACATTCTAGTATGCTCTTGTGTGCCTGTCCTATAGAAACTGACTTTTCAGTAAGTATTGAGAGTCCACATTCTCGTCATTGCCGTCATGTAAAATGTACCAGAGGCGCAGCGCAGGTGTGGATGCATGAGACGGTGAGTTGCAGTGTTCTAACCAATGTCTCCCTCCATTGTGATGTGCAGAACCCTCTCTTCTCTTCTTTTCTCTTCTCTCACGCTGGCCACAGTGCTCGGTATGGGAGTCCCAAGCGGCAGCTTCAGTTCTACAGGTACCTCTCTGCTTTCTCTCCCAGCCTAACACACTGCCGCCTCTCGCTCTGCATGCGCGGGAGGGCGTTGTACCCCTTTGTACACCGGAGCTGCGCTCGTCGCCCATGTGTGTGTGTTTTTACACTTCTTTCTGTCTTGAGAAACTAAAAAGAGTTCAGCAATCCGCATCCAGATCAGTTTTATAAGTCTGTTCTGCGTTTCAAAACTCTATAAACAATTACGGATTTATTTTGTATTCTTTTTTTTAATTATTCATTTATTTTCAAATTCCATTCAGATCTATCCAGACGAAACTGTTGGGTAGTTTAACTGAATTTTGTATTGAAAATCTCTCTCTCTCTCTCTCTCTCCTTATCCCTGTATTTGATGTATTAAAACTAATATGGTTAATGTGTGTTATTATCAGACCTGTAACCAACATGTACTGTAGTTGATCTAATTCAGTGCAGGTCTCTCTTTGCGCTACCTCTTCTAAGAGTTTCAAAAATACTCAAAGTGACATCCTGAGCGAGACCGCTTGTGAAACTGGCTCGTAGTGTGGTTTGCTTTATGATGTCATTTTTGAATCCAGTGACTGGTCATTTTACTCTTGCATTCTTTATTTGGTGTTATTTTAGCAGTACTATTTTGGACACACGTGTGATTTTTTTATTCATCTTTAATGCTGAATTTCCTGTACAATAGCAGCTTTACATGCGCAGTTTTGAGGAACGACTCAACAATGCAGCAATGTGTCAGTTTGCAACAGTGGCCAGCAGGTTAGGAATCGCTCGGATTAACCCTCCAGTGCGGTCTTGTGTCTCACTAGCCACTAGATGTCACTAGGTGATTGTGTTCTGTGAAGTGGACAGAAAATACTGCATGCTTCATTTGAATACTTCAGTGCAGTAATGAACTACTTGTATTTGTTCTGATATACATGTCTTAATGTTCTGTAATGTAAGGTCCTACGGCTGTTTTTTTATTTAATTCCTTTTTTTTTGCTACCCTGGTGAAACATTTTGAATTAAAACGCATCTGCCATTATGTGCTTGGTACCATTCCACATGCTGCCCAGTACACCAACGAGGATGGGCACGTTCTGTGCCAATTATCTTGCATTTAGCTGAGACAGCTACACAGATCCGAATGTGTAACGCAATGAGCAATACAGTGTATCGAATTTCAGCTTTACTGCCTTTTAACATTTTCTCTTCTGAAACGCATAGTGGCCAATTTTCCGGTTTCAAAGGAGGTATCGATTGCTCCCTGTTCTCTTTGTCTTTTATAAATGGGTTTGGATGGCGTGTGTGTGTGTTTTAAAGTACAGTAGTGATATACGAATCGTTGTATTTAAATATGCATGCAATGATTTTTCTATTTAATTGCTCCAAAATAAATGCTATATAAAACATGCAAAGTGTGATTTCTGATTATTATCGAACTAGCTTAGGTGACGTAGTCTAATGGATAAGGGTTGTATCACAATGAATTCTCACACCCCTATTAAAAACATGGTACTCATTAGCCTAGACCTTTTAAGCTTTAAATATTGATACAGCTAGCTGATCCCTGACTGCTTTGCTTCACCATCAGTGTCTTCTTACAGTGCTTAGGATGGACGTTCCTGCTCTTTACACAGACTGTCTGATTGTGCAGGATTTAAGTGGTGCATCAGACTGAACAAAAGAGAAAAAGTGGTGTGTGTACTGGCAACCACATGCAAACTAAAATGACTGACAGTCTAAAAACACATGTGTTGAGACCAGTGATGGGGAGCTTTACAAAACAGCAGGACAAAAAAAGAAAAACAAAACCCTGTCCCATCTGATTAGTTGAACCCTGTGTCTTGCCTGCATCCATTGAGGAAAATCTTCTTCAGTGAACAATAGCTTCCTAATCCTATAAGTGTGTGCAATCTCGTGATCTGAAACCCAAGGTAATGTTGTTACTGGCTGTTGGTAAGCGTCTAAAGTAACAGCTTGGGTTTGCTGCATGGTAGCTTCATTCTCCGGTCTCTGTAGAAAACAACATGTACTTTAGATACAGTTACTTCACTTGTGACAGAGTACAGGCTGGTGGCTGTGTGCATTGGTGACGGTGGTTTGAAAGGCATCAGTGTGCAGGTGTAACGGGCAGTGTTGTTTGATACATTGCTGTTTCGGATTCTGACCCCTGTCGGGGAGATGAGGTTGAAAACTCTAACGCCACGAATGCAGGCGAGCCCGGCTCTTTTGCACAGTGGTTAAGACGCTCGCGTGCGGTGCGCAGGGTTGCCGGTTTGCACCCAGCCTCCACCCTGTTACATGGCTTGTTATCTAGGGGTACACATTTTGGGGGTGTTGGGAATGGGTGGTTTCAGAGGTGAAGAGGTGCATTATTCTATGTATAGTAGTTTGGGATTTCAGGGTTTCATAATTCAAATTCAGAGAAACCAGCTGTAATTGCACAACAAGACTTGCTGCCTCTGCTAAGAGGATGCAAGCAAGGCGAAAGAACAGGTAATTGAAATAAATACAGATCAAATAAATGTGGTTTAAATTGGATAAGTCTTGACACTGCAAAATCGCTTTCCCACTTTACTGTACACGTGTCCTTTTCTTTTTTTTTCCTTTTTTTTATAAATTTAGAGTGACCAATTATTATTTTTATTTATTCCCCCCCCCCCCGATTTGGAATGTCCAATTATGCACAGACGTTCTGAGGGTGTGTGAGTGTCCTCCGATCTCACAAGCCTGAAGCCAGAATCGTTTTTACTACGAGCAATCAAGAGCAGAGGTGGACGGGGCTATCGATCCCTGAGAACACAGACCAGCCCTGCTTTTATCCACGCTGAATGTGCTCGGTGTCTGGCCAGTAGAGTTCGCTGTTGCGCTATGAAGAGAAAGAGTCCCTGCCGGTTTCCCATCCCGGGAGCGTCAGAGCCAATGTGACGCCCCCCTTCTGAATCCCCAGCAAAGTTCATCCTCTTTGCACAGCCCGGATGCGAACCGGCGCCGTCCCAGCTGTGTGACTCATCCTGCGTTCCCAGCGGCAGCGCTTTAACTGAATGAGCCACTCGGGGACCACGTGTCCTTTACTAATGTCAATATAATCACATTACCATGTAACTGCAGCAGCTTTCAACACACAGCTCAAAGGTAATCGATTGTCCTTTAAAAGAGAGAGGGAGATCAAACCCTTCGTGGGTAATTTTGCAGGGGCAGTTTTAGAGCAGTGGTTCTCCGGAGTGCTGAAATATACGAATGCTTACGGACAGCTTGCTCTTAAATAATGTCATGTGGCGTGTTTGATCAACAGAGCTGGTGAGTGTTGGGAACCTGTTAGCCCTGCTGTGCATGGGTGGGGGTGTGGGGTGGGGTATACAGTATGTGAACCCTTTCAGATAGCGTGTGTGCCTCATTACAGGGGTAAATGCTTTCAGCGCTCTTTGCAGAACACAGCAATTTGCAGGCTTTTAGCGAAAAAGGCTCCTTGAATAATTGAACTGTTTTTTATTTGCTGTGGTTTGCAAAAGATGCAAGTCACCAGGCCTAAGTGGATTTCCTCTTCGAAGCAGCATAATCTAAGGGGAACATGGTTTTTATTCGCTAATTGGTTTTAATGCTCCTCCTTAAGACCCTCCCTTTTGAAATTAGTAGTGCCTTCTTTTCCCCCCTGGATTTATAAGAGCTGCATGAAACAAATCCTCTTTCATGAGCCGTCCTCCAAGAAATAGGGTGAGTTTCTGAGATTTTATTCCCATGTATAATAATGATGTGTCGTGCAGGAGAGGTTGACATGCCATTGCATGGCTGCTGCTGCTGCTTCGCTATGCTTTACAGTACAGTGGAAACGGCCGGGGAGAAACCATGATGGGAGTCTGATTGGGGAGTGCGTTCGGGAGCAGCTGATACCCAGACCTTCCAATATTATTATTTAACTAGGGGCAGCAGTGTGGAGTATAGGGCTCTGGACTCTTGACTGGAGGGTCGTGGGTTCAATCCCGGGTGGGGGACACTGCTGCTGTACCCTTGAGCAAGGTACTTTACCTAGATTGCTCCAGTAAAAACCCAACTGTATAAATGGGTAATTGTATGTAAAAATAATGTAATTGTATGTAAAAATAATGTGATATCTTATAATAATTGTAAGTCGCCCTGGATAAGGGCATCTGCTAAGAAATAAATAATAATAATAATAATAAAATAAGCGAAATCCTGATCTCCCGCTGATCTGTAAAGGGGACTTGCATTTCTTTGGTGTAGCAATCTTACGGACTTAAGTCACAGAGACCCGCCTTCATAAAATAAACTATTGGCTTTACTATAAAACACCTGTTTAACGCATAAATTATCTCTTTGATTTTAATGTAAAGCGCTTTCAGATTTCTCTCTGTCTTTTAACACAGTTGTGTCCTATTTGTAAAATTATAATTTTTTTTTTTTTTTTTAAATAAGTGGCTTCAGTTCAATAATAAGGTAACAGGAGTTGATATCGCTGAGGTATCCCTTCTTCTTAAAGGTTAAGGCGGGGGTGCGGGGATCTAGTTGCAAAGTTAATGAGATATATTTCTTTGTCGACTTCTTGCCCTGATATTCATTACTGTGGGCGCATAAATAGTTTGTTGAATGCACAGCTAGATTTCAGTTCAGTCAAACATAACATGCATCATTTTTTTTTTTTAAATCTGTAATATTAAAATGACTGATAGCCAGCATGATTTGCTGTCAACATAGCCCAACAACGAATGATCTAAATGAGTGAATTAACGAGCTGTGAAATATTGAGGGGGCGCTGCGTCTGAAGACGGGGGCGACCGCAGGAACCCCTTCTTAATTGTCGTTGGGAAAGTAACTTGGGTTGAACCCCAAAACCCAGCCGACCGCAGCTCAACAGGAACATTCAGGTCAGCCTCTGTACTGTATTGTATTGCAAACTCCAGATCCCTGGCTTGTTTGTTTTTTACTGTACACATGTCCTTTTGTAATGTAAATATAATCACATTACTACTTGACTGCTCGGGTTTCCCAATTCCATACTCCAGTGATTTTCAACTCCAGGCCTGGGGGATCGCTAACAGTCAGGGAGTTTGTTTCAACCATGACCTAAGTATCGATTTCTTTGAACAATTTGCATTCTCCCTGCACTGTCCTGTGCAGCAGGAGCACTCCCCTTCTAAAACTGCAAAACACAGTCCTGTGCAGCAGCAGCACTCCCCTCCCAAAACTGCAAAACCCAGTCCTGTGCAGCAGCAGCAGCACTCCCCTCCCAAAACTGCAAAACCCAGTCCTGCCCGAACCATGCCTTTGCATGCCTCACTGCAGAGCCCCTTTGTTGACCGCACTCTCAGCAAACTCTGCATGCGTGCGGTTTATGTTGCCTTTTGATTTGCGTCTTAATTACACGCTGGATCCTTGAACGTACCCAGAGGGGTGGGGAGGAGGGGGGGGGCCCTATCAGTTAAGCTCCTGTATTGTTTTCCATGTCACACTGAGACCAAGGCGCTGTGCCAGAGCAGGACTCCTGTTACAGGATGCACCGCCACATGGTGTGTGGGGGTGGGGGTGGTGGATGGTGTAGCTTCCAGAGCAGGGCGAACTATTTTATAAACCAGCTGCTGTTTGAAAGAGATGCCACGCGCTCGGCCCGTTCTGGCTCGCCGTTCCTCGGCCGGGAAATAAAATGTTCAGCTACAGCGAGGTGAGGGGCATCCCTGGGGGCGTGAGGCAGGGCCTGGCTCGTAAACAAAGTGTCCCCGCTGAAAATCCGCAGATACCAAAACCATCGGGCAGCGGCGGCAGAAGAAGCAGCAGCAGCAGCAGCAGCGGTGGTGGCAAGATGCTGTCCATGTCGTACAGCGAGAACAGCCTGCGAAGCGGCACCCATCGCTTCCACTCGGAGCCGGGGCTGAGCCAGCCACGCCAGGCTGACGCAGGGGAGCTGCAGCGGCATAGGGAGGTGCGGGCGGCCGCACAGGCCAAGAACATGGAGGAGTTCCTCAAGATGAACGGGCTCTCGCTGGAGGAGTGCGTGGCGTACCGCACCGGCATGAGGTATAGGTAAGCGTCGGGACACCGGGCTGGCACTTTGGAAAGGTATCCCCATAGTGACAGCATAGCAAAGTGTGATAAAGTATAGTGAAAGCAGGGAAAGGTGTAATAAAGCACAGTGAAAGCATTGCAAAGTGTAATAAAGCACAGTGAAAGCAGGGAAAGGTGTCATAAAGCACAGTGAAAGCATTGCAAAGTGTAATAAAGCACAGTGAAAGCAGGGAAAGTGTTATGAAGCACAGTGAAAGCATAGCAAAGTGTTATAAAGCACAGTGAAAGCAGGGAAAGGTGTAATAAAGCACAGTGAAAGCAGGGAAAGTGTTATGAAGCACAGTGAAAGCATAGCAAAGTGTAATAAAGCACAGTGAAAGCAGGGAAAGTGTTATGAAGCACAGTGAAAGCCCATGTTTGAAAATTGAAGAAGGGCTTCTATAAAGTAATCCAATTCTTCTTTGAAATGGATCCATTGAAGGTGCTGTATAAACGTGAGCCGATTCCCTTGTGTCTCGTTTGATCATAAAAATATTTTGCCCATTCCATGTGGTTGGAAGGTTTTGTGCTCTTGTCTAGACGCCCATCTGTTTCGGGGGAAAGTTATCACTTCTTTTTATGCATGAGAATCTTCACCAAAAAAACGATTGCTAGAATCAGCACGGAAATAAAGGCATGAGATCGGAATACACTGTGCAGTATCACCAGCTCCAGCTGATTCTCTGACACTGGGGAGATGGGGAGAGTGCAGCCGCATACATGCTGTAAGTAAGTGTAGTAGTCGTGTTACAAAGGTTATAAATCAGACAGCAACAAAGGGAAGTATTTAATTATTTGGATTAATGTCGGCTTGTGCTTCAATCACTCATTCGTGTCTGATGTGGTGGTAGTTCCCATGAGCTATAGTTACACTTCGGGGGTCTGGTCTCAGAGACGCTTGTCACCTTGCCACACTGTGAAGAGTAATGCACAGATGGCACCAGTTATCCACTACCTGTTTCATAAATATAACCACTATAGCAAGGAACTGTGGTATTATGTGAAAGGTAAGTCAGAGATCTACAGTACGATGGGATCATTCATGTCCACAGTGTAGACATGTCTTGGTTTAACATTTACTCAAGTGCAGTACATTAGAGCATGAGAACGTAAGGAGAGGCCACTCGGCCCATCAGCGATTGTCCGGTTCCTCGAAGCTGATTGATCTCAGAACTTTGTCAAGTCGGCTCTTAAAGGATCCCAGGGTTTCTGCCTCGGATCCTGGTTTCTGTTCACCGCTTAAAGTAATGGTTTGGGTTAAAGCACTAGGAGTATAGTAAAACCAGTGAATGCAAAATTGCAAAAGCACATGAGTGTGTCATGCAAAGTATAAGGGTCTGTAAGATGGGACTTCGACTCCAAGTGACGTCCAAAAATAAAATACTGTGGAAATAGTTTTACCTTTAATTGAACTGCCCTTGGGGGGGTGTTTGCAGAAATGTACTTGTCTAATGCCACAGTCTTCTACCCCGCCCCCCCCCCCCAGTTCATTTCTGCAAATCTATCCGATGGTAGTTCCATTAAAGATGCAACAACGTCCATAGTAAGTATTTCATTTTCCTGTCTGCTAGACCCCTTGTCCTGTTCTATGATTAACACTATTCTCAGTGATACTGTGTCGCTCTCGTTTCTTCAGTGGTGTGTATAGTAAGTAGCTGCCGAGGGCAACTCTATACTTCCTCTAGAAGATGGGACCTGTGACTGCCGGAAGGGCTTCTATCAGTAATTGAGTCTCTTGCCCTAACAGTGTGTTGTATTTTGATCAGTCGCGTTCTTTCAAAGGGGTAAAACAGGTCAAGGAAAAGACAGTCCCGGGGTTAATGAGCCTGCAGTGTCCTTATCATTACTTATTCACCAGAGGATGGGTAACTCACCTGACCTGAGCATTGCTGAGTGTGTGAGTGTGTGTGTGTTTCCTTTGCAAATCACATTAAACCTGCAATCTTACCTCTTCAGGTTAGTAAGTCTACATGCGCCTTCGTAATGTGGACAATCCCCTGACTGCTTACAGTCCCAGGACTCTGCATTAGAGATCAAAAGCAATTGCCAAGTGAAGTGGAACCAGAGACTAATGTGTCTGGAACTTGAGATGGCATTCGACACTGCACAGTGATTGTGACACTTTTGCCTGTTGGGATTAAAATAGCTGGCGGAGTCTGTTTGGCACTGAATTTGGTGTTTCTGGGTATATGGCAAAGCAGAGTCATCAAAGCATAGTGCAATCTACTCTTACCGGGGAGGCTTAGTTGACTGTCCGGTTTGTTTGTACACACACAGGACAGGGGCACAAGCTTCCTTGCAACCTTTTTGCCATTGCAGTGCGTCACTTCTTGCACCGCATGCTGCAGCAGGGGGTTATAAATGGCATCTTCAGAAGTTGTTTTTTTTTTTTGTCTGTTTTGTTGAACTTCCAGAACACACAGGGATTTTAAAATGTGCAATGTGCTTTAATGATCAGGGAAGCAGCAGACCATTGCCCAAGCTAATGAAATGTAGTCAGAGACGCACTCTGTCTATTGCGTAGCGTTGCCGAGCGGACCGTGTCTACCACCCCCCCCCCCCCCCACCCCCCCGCTGGTCTATCGGATGGGTTCACATGCCTCGAGAGATTTGTTTAACAGAGTGCATTCAGACGTCTAACCGGCTGTTTCTTCATTCATGGCTCTTGTGTTTGTTCCACCTCATTTAACCTGGAGTTTACACATGCATTCTAATAATGGTTTTCTGAATCTGAACAAGGTGCAACACTAGAAACATCAATGCAGTTTTGTGTATTTATTTTGTCATACATATCAACTAATTGAGCAGTGAAATGAATGCACTTTATTTTAACAGCTTTTGTTGTGCTATTCAGTGAACACTTTTGTCATGCATTCATGCATCCATCATAAAAACCCACCTTTTCACAGCATCTATAAAGATATAAACTGGTAGTGTTACAAAGTAAGGATGAATAGCAAATCTGTAAATGCACTGAGAACTACATTATTTATTTAAATTATTGCATCATTACCATTTGCAAATGCAGCCGTGGAATAAATACTTAGCGAGTTTGACCCATTGCTAGACCCTTGATTCCATATAATGTCTTACTGTTACCCCTGCGCCCCTGAATGGAAGAGAATACTTTACTTGCATTCATTAATAGCTGGGACAGCAGACAGATCGTTTATTTACACTAAAATTAAGTTTTAGCAACTCCCAAAATTACAAGTAAATATAATTGCAATTACATTGGCACTTGCATGCACAAAGTGAGTATAAGAGACCTGAAAATGGTCAGAATCTTGAGTTTACTGCATTGGAAGTGTATTAATCACAGATCATCCTCTTCTTTTGTTTGTCAGCTTCATACACTTCCCTGCACTCTCTGTGGCTCTGGAAAGACTTGAGGAGGGAGGGAGTCTTTCTGTAAGGAGAGCCTATCCTCTTACTGTCCATGTTTAATTACCATTTCCTGGTAGCTTCTTAAAAAGCCAATTCGCTGCCTAAAGTCAAGATGATTTATGGAACGCATCACTCAGCATCTTGTAAGAGCTGTAATAAAGCTTTGCTATTGATTTTCTTTATTATTATTATTATAATTATTGATTTTTTTATTTTTATTTGCATGGTAGTGAATCTCGTCGTCTTTTTTTTATTAGTATCATCATTATTTTTTATCCTAAGTGAATGTTGTTAATGGATACATCCTCCCAGTTTAAATCTTCCCCATATACAGTAAATAACAGATCTTCAATGTGTTGTATTGTATTCAACGTGCTGTATTTTGTAAAACTTGGGGAAACAACTATTTATTGATTTTAAATATGTGATTTTTCAGTCATATAGTAATGCATCAGCACAATGTTAATTCTTTTTCATACTTTTAAATTCCTTAAAGCATCAGAAGGATACTAAATATCCCCCCCATGCATAACAGTTCAAGTATCCTTACAGTATTACAGTACTGGAGGATTCAGTACGACAGCAGAAGCATAGTTCTCTCTTTCTAGCGACACTAGAGCTTGTTCGCTATACACCATGGCTAATCAAGCTGGTAGTAAAACCTGAAATGGGTAGAACTGCTATGCAATAGGAGTCTTACTTCCATCCCATATTTGTAACCTTTCTAGTACTGTGTAGTTATCCCTGTGTTTCTGGTATTTCGTTTTTATTTTATCATGCATCACCAGCAGATGGCACTGTTGTTCTATCCAACTCTTTGTAGCCAAAAAAAGAAAACTCCCTTTTTGAAGAAAGCCTAGAGGAGTGCTATAAATTTACACAAGCTGCAGATATGCTCATTTAAGTTGCTAATTCAGCACCTCAATGATTCAGCAGTGTACCATCCGTATGACATTTCATTTTGTTGCATTCATTTGGTTTATTATATGCATTTCCAATGCATTTCTGATTTATTGATCACAGAAAGTAAAACAGAAAAAGGTGACTCAGCAGGACCACGGTCCAGTTTATGGTTCCTGCTGTGCTAGTATTCAAAATTATCCATCATAAAATCATAGGAGTGCTTTTCTCCCCTAGGAAAGGCATGCCTTTGTATGTACTTCCCAGCAGTCAACACAAGGGGGCAGTAGATTTATTCTGTCCAAATCTTGGTAGATGTTGGTAGAGTTTGATTGGTGACGCTGACGTGTATCTGGGTAACGGATATCCGAGTGCTGACTGTATTTAAATCTGTGCTTGTGTTTGTGATGTCATTTACTACATAGTTAATGATGTATTTGATGTATGATGTATTCATTTATTTTCTTTCATTCTTCTGTATTGTTCATTATCTAATTGTATTTCTTTATATATATATATATATGGATGAAGGTTATATTTGCGTCTTGAGCCATTTGAAAAAAAAGGCATAATACCACAGTAATGACATCAAAAAGTGATTATTCCTCTAGAGGAAAATATACTTGAACTTTGACCCATTCGATTCCTCGAGACCATCACTTTCAATTGAAACACAGAATGCCTTGTTTTCAATCGCTCGACAACACCCACAGTACAGAAATGTTCATTAATGATCAACAGAATGAGAATACATAAAAAAAAAAAAATGCTGTAAAACTGGTACATTCGTATCTCAGAGAAACTGGAGAGGAACAGGAAATTAAAACAAGGTAAAGGCAATCATCCAAGTAAAGCTGAAGCACTAACGGATAACGACACAGAACGTCTGTACAGCCCTGAAACACTACGTTTAAAAAAAAAAACAACTGGACTGCTGAACCTCGTCTTCTTTAATATCAGCATCACAAGGGTATCCGTGGATTATAAAAACTAATAGATGGGCCTCTTCAGTGAGTTACAGGAAAACAATTTCATCTCAGGTTTCTGTGACAGTTTATAAATTACTCAACCTATATATATATAAATGTGTGTATGTAAAATGTTACTAATAAGGATCCCTTCGATGTGGAATTATATGTTGAGGCAGGGAGCCCTCTATTCAGTGCAGAAACTCACTGAAATCTGAATGTGTAAACGGTTCAGTGGAGCGAGCAAGGAAACAGAATGGGAGCTCTAAATAAGGAAACGTCCTTATTAATGTGTTAAAAAAAACAATTCTAAAATTACTGGACTTGAAACTAGTATTTCTGATCCAAGCCCTTCCCAGTCAGTGGGGCAGCATTAACACCCAGGTAATGCAGCCCGTCTGCATTGATTGATTCAGTGAATACATAGGCAGTAAAGCACAAATCATGCATGCAGAATGCACTTTCAAAAGCCCTATTCCTTAGCACAGCAAGCAGGTACTGTCTATGGCATCCCAAAGCTAAACACAGAGGTCGATTATACAGGTCATGTGACAAGTGGAATTACGGGAAAAGTGATACCCGATCCCCTGTATCTGCATGACATACTTTATAATGGGATGCTTGCAATCCAATAAGCGGACTGTAAAAGCCAGGGAAGGATAGACTAGAGAGACTGTAAATCAAACCCGGGCAGCATTCATGTATTTAGATACACCGTTGTTTTACATATTTAAAATAGCCCGCTGCATCTATAATAATTTTATTTTTATTTTTTTTAGGGTCCTAATTTTAAAAAAGTGTTCTTATGTGCTAATCCTGTCTGTCTGTCCGTCTGTCAGTCACACATGGTGCACACGATACCTGCCTTCAGTTTGCACACCAGCCTTTGATCGTACTCTCCTAGCGCCCTGTAGACGTTCTGGATTGCGTGCGGCTGTCATCTGTTTAACTCTCTCAGTTTTTATACAGATATAACTCTGTGTTGAGAGATGCCCAGAAAAAAAATAAAGACGATTCAATTTCTGCAGAGTCATTTCAAGAGACTCCAGAGCCGCCTTTCTTCCCATAGCTTCTCAAACTCGGAAACTTGAAACTGCTGATTCTGCGTCACTGTGACACAGAGAGTGTAGGAAACTCTCTGTAACACGAGCGGTTGCATCAAATCAAACCTGCAACTAAAAATAAACCCTTCCTCATTTTGCAGTGACATTTAGATTTTCTGAAGAGTGACCTGCAGTGTTAGCTGGTGTGGCGGGTCTGTTTCCATGCCAAGCGCGGTGCTTGGCCTTTGTTTTTCCACTTGCTTTCCTAGATTAGATCCGGATTTCCTACAGGAAATCAAATAAGATTACTCCTAGATGAAACTGCATACGAGAAAGGGATGCAGAATTTATACAACAGATAATGGCAATTAAGGAAAACAAATATGTGGCTAAGAACAACTGTATTTTTAGGCTTTGATGTTAAAAACGGATGAATTATGAGTGCTGTTGGGTAAGGTTATCACCACAGTCAGCGGGGCACCAATAACATTCGACAGCCTGGTTCCTGTAGAGTTTCTCTTGGCGAGTACGCCCCCCCCTGTGTTAAGTGCCTTTCAGTGTCAGAGTACATGTTTAATTTATCAGATAATCTGCAGGTTACGATCGCAGGCATTAGCACAGTTTATTCTACACAGGGTTTGAATTTTTAAAGCTGAAAACGTTCTGTGGCACTTTAGGGTACCCGGAGCCCTCTGAATTATATTTGAGTTAACCCACGTGCTTGATTTTATTTTGCCGTAATAAAAGACTTTCATTAATTTGCAGTCGCGACTGCCTAGTTTGGTTTTGCTCTGCATAATCTGGGGAGGAAATCCCTGGGAGGTTAACTGCTGTAGATCTTTGAATGATTTCAGTGTCTTAGGCTTTGTGAGAATATGAGCTTCAGGGATTTTAATCAAAGCCAGCAGACTAGGCTTGGGAGATTAAATCTGGTGAAAGAGGGATGGCACGCCAACTGAAAGAGAGGAAAACTTGGGGAGATCGTGCCATTGTCGGTTTGCTTTTGAGAATACCCTTCTGTATTGAGCTGGATTTAACCCATTCTATCCAGTATGCTGGACCATCCATTACCTGTAAGGCGCCCAGATGGTATTTGTCTTCCTTGAGTGTTGATAGTAAGATGTGCTTGAATACTTTTAATTCCACTTTTCATCTTGATGAAATAGTAGGATCTAAAACACTGGGAACATTAAAAAAAAGACTAGATTCTGTGCTTTTAAATTAGTTCTGTCCCCCAGTAGGAGAGAATGATGTGCTAACCAAGGGACGAGCCTTGATGGGCCGAATGGCCTTTTCTCGTTCCCAAACGTTTCGTATGTGCTTCATTATCTTCGGGTATTATTCTGTAGACACAGAAATGATTGATGATGATGATGATGTTGATAATAATATGTTCTTGTGATTACCAGGCAGGAGAAACCGCAAACACAAGAGCATCCTGATGGTCTGTTCTGTTTTAATGTATGAATTATTGATGACCAAACACAATGGAGCACAATGAGGAGGAGAGTGCTGCAGGTAACCAGACACCTGGGTAGCAGGGGGCCAGCAATGTGCATCATCCATTATCTGTTTAAACAAGCCGTGCGATTCACCAGTAAGCAGGGAGGAGTGTTTGTATGCATATTGGAAGCTGATTTCTAATTTATTTTTCAGTTTCCCTACAAAACGTTTTAGTCAGTAAATAAGGATATATATATAATAGTATTTTTAAGTCTGTAAATAAAACATACACACACACACACACATTGACACAGTTAACATGGATGGTGTATGAGGTTTAACTGCATGTAAACACATTCCATGAAAGGTAGTATCGACCTGGGCAGCGTCACTAGAAATCGTATTTAATTCCATTCTGCAGTGCTAACTGTCTCAGTCTCTGCAGTACCACTGTTATACAAAAAAAACCCAGCCTGACAGCCTGTTCTTCCCTGCTGCAGCAACTCCACTGCTGATAATAGACAGCACAGTACTTCCTCTGATCTAGCTCGCTGAGCACCTAATCGACTCAGGCATGCTGTAGTAGAGCAGGGGTATTGACTCAGGCACGCTGTAGTAGAGCAGGGGTATTGACTCAGGCACGCTGTAGTAGAGTGGTGGTATTGACTCAGGCACGCTGTAGTAGAGCAGGGGTATTGACTCAGGCACGCTGTAGTAGAGCAGGGGTATTGACTCAGGCACGCTGTAGTAGAGCAGGGGTATTGACTCAGGCACGCTGTAGTAGAGCAGGGGTATTGACTCAGGCACGCTGTAGTAGAGCAGGGGTATTGACTGGGGCACGCTGTAGTAGAGCAGGGGTATTGACTCAGGCACGCTGTAGTAGAGCAGGGGTATTGACTCAGGCACGCTGTAGTAGAGCAGGGGTATTGACTCAGGCACGCTGTAGTAGAGCAGGGGTATTGACTCAGGCACGCTGTAGTAGAGCAGGGTATTGACTCAGGCACGCTGTAGTAGAGCAGGGGTATTGACTCAGGCATGTTGTAGTAGAGCAGGGGTATTGACTCAGGCACGCTGTAGTAGAGCAGGGGTATTGACTCAGGCACGCTGTAGTAGAGCAGGGGTATTGACTCAGGCACGCTGTAGTAGAGCAGGGGTATTGACTCAGGCACGCTGTAGTAGAGCAGGGGTATTGACTCAGGCACGCTGTAGTAGAGCAGGGGTATTGACTCAGGCACGCTGTAGTAGAGCAGGGGTATTGACTCAGGCATGTTGTAGTAGAGTGGTGGTTTTGACTCAGGCACGCTGTAGTAGAGCAGGGTATTGACTCAGGCATGCTGTAGTAGAGCTGGGGTATTGACTCAGGCACGCTGTAGTAGAGTGGTGGTATTGACTCAGGCACGCTGTAGTAGAGCAGGGGTATTGACTCAGGCACTCTGTAGTAGAGCAGGGGTATTGACTCAGGCACGCTGTAGTAGAGCAGGGGTATTGACTCAGGCACGCTGTAGTAGAGCAGGGGTATTGACTCAGGCACGCTGTAGTAGAGCAGGGGTATTGACTCAGGCACACTGTAGTAGAGCAGGGGTATTGACTCAGGCACACTGTAGTAGAGCAGGGGTATTGACTCAGGCACGCTGTAGTAGAGCAGGGGTATTGACTCAGGCACGCTGTAGTAGAGCAGGGGTATTGACTCAGGCACGCTGTAGTAGAGCAGGGGTATTGACTCAGGCATGTTGTAGTAGAGCAGGGGTATTGACTCAGGCACGCTGTAGTAGAGCAGGGGTATTGACTCAGGCACGCTGTAGTAGAGCAGGGGTATTGACTCAGGCACGCTGTAGTAGAGTGGTGGTATTGACTCAGGCACGCTGTAGTAGAGCAGGGGTATTGACTCAGGCACGCTGTAGTAGAGCAGGGGTATTGACTCAGGCACGCTGTAGTAGAGCAGGGGTATTGACTCAGGCACGCTGTAGTAGAGCAGAGGTATTGACTCAGGCACGCTGTAGTAGAGCAGGGGTATTGACTCAGGCATGTTGTAGTAGAGCAGGGGTATTGACTCAGGCATGTTGTAGTAGAGCAGGGGGTATTGACTCAGGCATGCTGTAGTAGAGCAGGGGTTGAACTTGGTACCTGTCTGGTGCACTGACCTATCCTGTGACAGCAGCAAGGGCTTCAGTTTGAGCAGAAAGCATCCCCTTTCTCTCTCTAGTTCACTACAGGAGGGAGGATTTTATAAATGTATTTTTTTTTTTTTTATCAACAACAAATAAATCTGCTTTTTTGCACTCTTAAAATACACACACACACACAGACACAACAATCACACACAATACAAGCAGCTGAAGCCTGTCACAAAGGAGAACCCTACAATGCTGTGCTCTGTCATCTACTTCACGTCCCACACGTGGGATTGGATGAACATGAAGCTGCAGCAGGAGCTGGAAACCTTTCTGTCTATCAGCTTGCGAGGGGAGAATAATCTTGTACTGTACAGTACAGTGGCAGAGCTTCTCCTGCAGTCGAGAGAGAGAGAGAGAGAGAGAGAGAGAGAGAGAGAGAGAGAGAGAGAGAGAGGAGAGAGAGAGAGAGAGAGAGAGAGAGAGAGAGAGAGAGAGAGAGAGAGAGAGAGAGAGAGAGAGAGAGAGAGAGAGAGAGAGAGAGAGAGAGAGAGAGAGAGAGAGAGAGAGAGAGAGAGAGAGAGAGAGAGAGAGAGAGAGAGAGAGAGAGATCTAGTTGAGTGAGTGTGTGTGTTTTAATTCAAACCTGTTTCAGATTCATACAACAGCACAGTTTTATCCAGCCAGCAAGGAAGGACAGGAGGAGAGTGGAGAGATGTGGAAGAAGGAAAGAAGCTAAGAAGCTGGACCACAGATAGTGAGGTAGCTCACTGGAGCAGGAATTAAAAAAAACAACACACATATCTGAGTCTCTGGACTTGTCCGTGGTTATGGATTGATTTAAGACCGCAGGAAGTTGTTTCAGGGTTGATATAAAAAATAAAAAAATCTCTTCAAGCTGACTGCAGAAGGATGCTGAACATAAAGAAACAATAAGAGGGTGTCTGATGTCATCCATTCTACTCCAGTGTCTATTCTTGTTAGAATTCTTTCACATACTGCTTTTGGAGCAGTTTGTCTGAGAAAACATTTAGCATACAACTACTACTGGTAGTACTGTTTTGCAGTGGAAGGCACTCCAGTCCTAATACTGCGCAGCGGTAGATACTGTGGCACTGTGCTTCGGCGCATTACTGTTGCGCTTGTAGCCAGCTTCCCCTGCTTCTCAAGGAAGGATGCAGGTGTCCTTTGTATGCTCGGACCACGGCTTAAAAAACCGGAGCACGGAGGACCGGCTGAGCCGACAGAACGCCAGCAGCCCGAGCATGGGTACGAGGAGCAAGTTCCGGGCCGTGGCCATGGTGGCACGGAGCCTGGGCCACCTCACCGTGCAGAACGTGCCCTCCTCCAGTGACTGCAGCATGAAGACCCCAGGCATGCAGTATAGGTAGGCTGCAGGTCCCCTCTCCGCGCACGGGGCGGGAATGTGGGCGTCTGCTTGGGGTGCACTTTTTTATTCCCTTATTTTCGTTTTCTGTAAAGATCTCGAGAGTTTAAATCAGTGTTACGTTGTTGGTGTTTTGCTGTACAGTAGCTTGAGTTTTTACTTTCTACATGGTGTCCTTATAGAATATTCTAAACTGCAAAACACATCAACAGACTAAATCAGTCTACTGTACTAACAATTAACCATTCATGCACAGTACCTTACTTTGGTGTCCTCTATATATATATATATATATAGATAGATAGATAGATAGATATTCATTGTTTTTTTATATCACCTATACACCACACAGCAGGTGCATTTACCAGCCCTTTGGGAATCTCCCGATCGTGAGATTTCCTATAAAAATACATGCAATCCAGGTGGTTCCCTTCCTGGTACATTAAAATGCTCTTTAAAAGCCTTGGCTTCTCCCGGCTGTAAAGGCTGATCAGATTGATCACTAAGTGGAAACGGTACAGTTTTTTCAAGCCCTGAATGCAGAATAATATACGCCGTGACAAACTGAGGAGCAGCTGTGGTTGACATTTAATGGGTCTGTTTCAGACTGCGTGTGTCGTCGTGGCAGCACAGTGGGCTGATGAGTAATCGGCTCGCAGCGAGCAGTAGGCAGAGCTGGCCCCGCGCACAGACCGTTTCTCCAAACTCCTGCTGCTTTCTGCAGAAAACGCCAGGTTTGGAGAAATAAAAAGCAACTTGGTATTGACTTTGCTAAGTAAGGGATGGTGGTAGCATGGGCTTAACAAGGCTTGAAAAGTATGTGACTCGAACGAGCCAGTGCCAGGTTTGTTACATATAAATGATTACATTGCACACTGGAGTAATGGCTTTAATACATGAAAGGACCTCTGTGCCTTAGCAGTAAGTTACCAGGTTCTTGTAAAATACTTGTATGAAACTTAAACGTTTAAGCCTCTTAACTGATATCTCGAGGTGCTATTATGTGCTTGCACTGACAGTGTCAAATTTCAAACAGCTCACCGCGCTGGTCATTTTTATTTCTTTTTTAAGTCACCTAACCCTGTGTAAGGGGATAGGATCTATTACATTAGCTTTAAATGTAGTTCCCTTTGTAATGTAATTTGCAGACTCCTAAGTAACACACAAAGGTGTCCGCTGTCATGATGAGGCGTTTTACAAGGAACACAGTGGCTTATCGCGAGACTCTCTTAAAGGTAACATTTTCGGTAGATGAATTAACAGCTTCATCTCAGCTGGGAACTTGCTTCATTGTAAGTCGTGTCTCTGCTAATTTTGAGCTTGAAATGATGTATTTTAATAATGCTCTGTGAGTCACCAGGAGGCTTCAGGGATAATTCAAAAATAAAAATAAATCTCTGTATATTTGAGTCCCCGGGGGATGCGTTAGCGCTCTGCTGATTCTGCTCTAGTGTCCTAACATGTTTTATTCAGAAAACAAAAGCCGACGTTTCCAAATAGCCATTAATGTAACAATGCAATTACGCAATCCTGCTCCGCGCGGGGTCTGGTCTGTAATGACCTTAAAGCCGAAGTGGGGGGTGTTATTAGTACACTGTACACAGTGCACTATGTGGAGGAAGAGGTGATTGATTTACTTGAGAAATCTCTTGATTCCTGTTATCGGTACACACTCACAAGCACTGTACTCTTTAGCGCTGGTTTGCATTGAAATCTCTGTTGAGTACTGCAGGACGTGGCAGGTGTGGGAGTGAGAGTTGTTGTATAAGGGTGCTTATCCCTCATTGCTGCAGATTGTACAAAGCAGGAGTTATATAAGCCTCTCAGCGGCTGACACTGTTTTCTTGCTTCTTCATTCAAATGCCTGTGCGCGTTATGCAACCAGTACAACGAGGGCAGTCCAAGCAAAAGACAGTTAAGAGGATTAAAAGGTCCGTATCCTCCTGATTTTTTTTATTTGTAGAATCTTTTTTCTGTCTTATTTTCTCTAAAACAGCACAATATAACTGTGATATTTAACGCTAGCGCTGGGACAAATATTCAAAATACCCATGTTCGTATTAGCTTATAAAACAGGATTTATATATGACGGTATCAGAAACCCCAAATGTGTGCAAGGTGTCCCTCGCTCTGGGAATAGAATAGTTGCTGGTGCCTGTATCCACACACATGGACCCTGCAGGCGGCTCGGAAACAGGGAGGGGGAATGGAAAGAATAAAACCAACACAGAATCAAACTGCAGAATAATGCTGCTGCTGCTGCTGCTCAGATTAATTGTGTGGGATCAGAGTGAACAGGTCTTCCACCAGCCCAGGGGATGAGCGTTCTTGGAGCGCTTATTTTTCACACTCACACCCTTAATGTCAAGTGTATCACATGGGCACCAGAAAGAACATACATATTCAACAAAGAACATACATTTCAACAAAAACTTCTTCACATTGTCTCTGCTACAGATTTTACGGGTCCCAGACGGGAGTTCTGATTTTTAATTTATTTGTTTTTCTCCAGTTTTCCAGTTCTCCGGTCTTGCCGCTTCGGCAGAGCGTAGATAAACAATATTCTGCTTAGGGGAGTCTTAGGCAGGGAAAGAAGAGCAGTGAGGCAAAGAAGTGTCTGCGTGTGTGTGTGTGTGTGTGTGTGTGTGTGTGTGTGGGTGTGTTTGTGTGTGTGTGTGTGTGCGTGCGTTTCTGTGGATGTGAGTATTTGTAGGTGTGTGTTTCTGTGGATGTGTCTGTGAGTGCATGTGTGACAGGGTGTATGTGTTTCTGTGGGAGTGTGTGGGTATGTGTGGGTGCATGTTTCTGTGGATGTGTGTAGGAGTGTGCTGCCTCTCCTTGTTCAGCCATGCAGTAGTAATCGAGTGCTCTCTGGGACATTGGCTACAGAATTAAATCAGGCAGAACGCAACCTCCAGACCCTGAACACATTACTCATACACGAAACAGTGAGGAAGACACACAGCAAGCCGTGTTACTGGATGCAAATTATCAACAACACCACGATGAATAAACGATGCTTCCAGAACGAAATGCCCCCACCCTACCCCAACCCCTACCCCTCCCCGATCAAAATGAATATACAAATAAATAAATACATTGCAAATTACTGTTTACAAAAAACTGGAGGAAGCTGCTTGCAATTCCCATTTTCAAAAACTATGAAGCTTAAAGCTAAAACAACAACAGCAACAACAAAGAATAAGATGCCATGTAATCCAGCTCAACAGCAGTAACATAAGATAAGAACAGCTGGACAGACGTTATATTTTCCCAGCGAGTTTAAGGCTGCTGTTTGAAAAAGGTTTACGATTGAAAATGCCAGCTGTCACACTAAGTGGTGTCTTTACGAGGGCATGCAAACGATTAATACCAGTCTAGAAGGACCAGGCCAGTTAGGACTCCAGCAGCAGCCAGAGAGGCGGCTTAAATCGATACATCCTTATCTGAGTAACGAAACGTGTCACTGGAACCGGTCTGGATCACACCTCAGTTCAGTAACGTCTCCTGTAATCCCTGTGCTGCAGATTGCGAGGACAGTGGCGCAGTCGGCTCGCTGTCTTGCTTCCATATACTGGTTGCTTCAGTTCTTGTGGTGGGACTGGTTCTACTGGGGATTGGATTCAAGCACACCCTCAGGGTACCGAGGCAGCAGTCTGGTCTCTGGGATTAGGGACGTATCCGGCTGCATTTAGCCCTCCAGTGTTTTTCAAGCCAATGCATGGCTGCCACAAGAGCTGAAATCCATCAATATGGCATCGGTATAGAGTGGTGTGTTAGCGTGGGGCTATTGCATTGACAGCACTTTCATAATGGATTTTAAAATACACAAATAAATGAAGTGCATTAAAGGCAGTAGTATATAAATTCTTTTTTTGTATATATATATATATTTTTTTACTTTATTTTTTGCTATGTAATTGTCATAATTGACTGACGATTTATCTTTATTAACCAATTGATTGCTAATTTGCTTGTTATGGGAATGGATACATGTTTGCCAGTCCTTTTGTGTGCTTTGTGCCCTGATGAAGGCATTGCCAAGCAGAAACTACAAGACTTGCTGTCAGTATACAGACCTGCATTAGTGAACTGGAGAAGGCTTTCCGGCTGAGGTTTTGGATCCCGCAGGGGGTATTGCATTGAATCTGATCTGCCGTATTGATTCTCTGCGCTGTCTTCAGCTATTTTTAAGGCTTTTTGTTTGGAGCTCATCTACGATTAGTCCATAAAAATCACTTTCCTTGTGCCCAGCTTTCTGGAAGCTTCCCAGAACACCAAGATCTGTATTTTATTCAGGATGCTGATATCTCCTCTCCTTCCTTTTTCTTTCTTTCTTTCTTTCTTTCTTTCTTTCTTTCTCTCTCTCTCTCTCTCTCTCTCTCTCTCTCTCTCTCTCTCTAGGGGAATTAAACACGGTGCATTAGGATTTTTCTTTTTTTAATACGCTATTATTTCAAATAAATTCCCAACCTTTTTTTTTGTGTGTGTGTGTGTGTGTGTGTGTGTGTGCGTGTGTGCGCTACCAGTACCTGAACGCACTTCAATCTCAACAGGTTGGGATAATTGGTCCTCCTCTGGCTTTTCTATTTATTTTCAGAGCCGTACCTCGGAGCTGTATTATATGAAAGCCCAAGCACTGTACTGCAATAGCGCGGGTATTATTTACATTTTTTTCATTACTAATTCAAAGTGGCTGGGATTTGTAATCGCCCCGTTTGCAATGGGAGAGGAACGCACTTAATAAATGGTAATACACGGGCCTGCTCTCTGAATGCAGAGTGAAACGGGATAGGCATCGCTGGGGGTTTGAAACTGTCTGGTTTTACGTTTCACCCTCTCAAGGACCTCGTCATGCTGTTGACATACCTGCGGACTCTCACTACTGGGGTACACGACACCCTTGTTACATACCCGCGCTCTCTCACTACTGGGGTACACAACACCCTCGTCGCCAGTCACATTGTGCTGTGCAGGGGACATCAGGTTATCAATTCTGATCACCCCCAAACTCCACAGTGAGCTGAGATCCTTCTGAAACAGCTCCCTTAGCTAACAGCATTTGTTTTTTAACACCATCGTTATAAACGAAGCTGTTTACTCAAAAATCGTCATTTGCACAGTTTTTTTCTGCATAGGGTCTAAAACGAATAAGAAACAGCTTGATATGTCATTCAAGACCCCCGAATTAAAAGTCTTAGTTGTTACTTTATTGGGTCCGTTTCTTCTTTCTTAAAAAAAAAAGATAGCTTTGAGAATTTAGCCCTAAATGCAAACAGGACCTGTTTTAGTGTGAATACCGGTTAGAGAAGGGCAGCTAAACAGTTCTGTTTTATAGACTCAGTATTTATTCAGATCTTATTGACGAAATATTCCTGCTTCCCTTCACACTGTGGTCCAGTTGTTTAATCCTTACTGTCCCTCAAGGTCCTGTTCTGATTCCTATTCAAAGTCAAGCTTCCCTTGCTGCCCCACCAGCACATCCAGTTCGTTGTCAGGCAGCGGTATGATTTAGTGACATTTTCACCTCGACAGCTGCAAAGGAACCAGACTGACGCACTCGCATGGGGACCAGGAATACCAGGCAAGGTTTTAGTGGCCTGCCCCGCAGCATTCCGTACAATCAGTTTGCTTTTTTTCTTAACAGAGCTCGTTTTGCTTGGCATCACAAAACCACCACACGATTTTACAGTGTCTCCAGTGTTCCCAGTCCCAGCACCGAAATTCATCACAGACATTTAAGCAACTAAGCAATGTGTCCAGATAGCTGTTTTGAAAAAAAATGTGTTTATATTGCAAAATGACCCTTCCCTCCCACCCACCTTCGCTGTAGCATCACTCTCCAGCACACAGTTAGCAGCTTTGGTTTTGCTTTCCCTCGGCAGGGTACAGTTGTTTCATGCCTTGCCAGTGCGTTGGTGGATGGGGGGCAGAAAGGCAGATGCAGAGTGGCTAATGATCCTGTTTTGTTTGGCAGTGCGCAGTGGCTGAGCACCACTGTGTTTCTTTACCCACCCAGAGCATAATCCTTTACCCATTTGATAAGAGACAGTTTAATTTAAAAAAAAAAGCTAAACGTCTTCCTAATATCCTGTGCACCGTTTTATTGAAATATTTGTTAGATTTTAAGAATAATGCAATGTCGGCAAAAGGAAAAAAATGTGTATCTAAATCTATATCTTTATTTATAATTTATTAATTTATTTATTTCTCTATAGAAGTCAAAACGTGATGCATTTTCATGACATAATTCATTGTCATTTTGGCTCTGTTCGTTTTTAATAGTTAGATAGATCCAGCTGCTCAACATGCCGTGGCAAGATCACGAGAGAGAGGGAGAGTCGCTGGTTTAAATCTTCCCTCCTAGCCTTAGATCATTTAATAATGTAAAGAATATTCTCTGTTTCCACACGCAGTCTGGAAGCACACATTGGCTCCGTCACAAGACGTTAATGAGAACTTAATCCTTGCAAGGATCTCGTCTTTGTATCTGAACTGAAATCTCAGACTGGGGACACAAGTCCTGCATGCAGTATTGAGCAGCGCGGGTGAAATATTTAGCAGGTACATTGTGTAGACAGATGGCTTTTTGACAGCGAAAACGTCAGGGTTCCAGCTTCTGTAACCCTGGGGCGCATTACTCTTTCTTGAGAAAGGTGCACTCCCCTTTTAAAATGTATGGGTTAAAATAAAATACTTAAGTGTCATAAACCAAGTGTTTGTTTTTTTAAACAAGTGTGTCTCTGTGACAAGCTAGCTGTAGTCGGACAATTCAGAGTGCTGAGTGATGTGCAAGGTCAGAGCGAGTTTTTATATTTACATGATGCTGTGGAAACAATTCCTGACTGGGGTTGCTCACTGTGCACAGAAGATTGACCTCTTAAACAGAGGCAAAATGACACCAGAGCCATCAGCCAAGCTATAATGCTCCTACTCAGTAACCCTATCCAGCAGCCTGGCATTCAATAATTGATCACTGTGTTCTGGTCCTGCAAAGCTCAATGCTAATAATTCATATGCCTCTTATTGTGCTAGGTATTTATATTGCATTACACACATGACTGATTACTGTACTTTTCAGAATATTGCTGCTGCTGGCTATACAGCACAACAATAAATAAGAAAATAAAACAATTTCAAGTCTCACAGTTGCCGGTTTTTGTGAAGTCGGTTATGATCGCTGTTGTTACTGCATGATAGAAACGTGTCTTGATTTCACTGGAAACTGAGCTCCCCTCGTTTGTGCACCGAGCAGGCAGAGATTAGTAAAAGGATAGCTGTGCCTCACTCTTGGATTTGAGTCTTGGGAGGGATCCGTTCACACAAGCGGGGAGCCTGTCTGTCCACTGCGGACACGGGGTCAGAAAGTCCAGCTCTCTCCCGCAGAGTAAGAGGGGCAGCTCTGAAAACGAGTGCTTGAGACCGACCTGCAATGCTAGGCTTTGCTCCTCAGCACATGGACTGTGAATCTGCAGGCTGAGATTTCTACTGGAGGCTGGGGGCGTCCCTGGGGAGCTGTTTTTGTCACCGTCACTTGATATCATAATGTGCAATAAATTGGGATTATAAAAAGTAAAACTATTAGTAGGAATGTTTTCTGATTGGCTGTTTTCTCTGTGGTGTGTATTCTCTTTCTGAGATTATACTAGAGCTGATGGTCTTGCTTGCATAAATCTTACATTTTTTGCAAAACAAACAGCTGTTAGCAGTAACAGTGTTAGCAAGGAGCAGGCATGCTTGCAGCCAAACCAAATCAGGTTTGGAGTGGAAAGCCAAACATTTTCAAGCGTTTGACAAAACAGAAAAGCTTTCTAACTAAAAAATGTCATTAAAAAAGGCTAAGCTGGATCCTGAAGAAAACGACATGCCCGTGTGTCCCCAGTAAAAAAAAAAAAAAAAAGGCACAGGCATTTTCTTTTTTTGTTTGGGTTTGATTCCTTCCCTCATCAAAACGAGATGATAGGATAAGTTGTTGATTCAGCTCATGCGGTCGGGCTGAACATGTTAATCTGTACTGACACCTGACAGCAGCTGACGTTTTTTGCTGCGCAGCTTTCCTTGAACAGCGAGAGATGTGAAGCAAGCAGTGCCGGGAAAAAAAAAATTTGCAAAATTAGTTTTCAGACAGTTTTTTCTAACCTTGTTGAATTTCTGGTGTTCTGACACAGCACCCACCTGTGCAGTATGTTCTGTGGATCCCTTTCACAGTATTAGCAGGTGGGTCTGTGCTGATGACGGCTCAATGCCTATAATGCTGCGCAGCAACAAAACAACATAACTGTGTGGTTGCAAATCTGTAGGTTAAACACAACACGGCTGAGCCAGGTGAGTGATTCTCTGCAGAGTGTCATCGAATCTGTACCCAGCCTCCAGCGTTCATTTAAGTGTTACCTCGAGGAATATCTGCGACTGAAACTCTGCTTTCTTTTCTTTCAACAGAAACCTCGGAAAATCTGGATTGAAGGTGTCCTGCCTTGGACTAGGTGAGCATATAAATACATTTAAATAAGTACATAATCAATTGCAGTACAAAAGAATGGATTTCTTATCCTTATTCCTTATTCCTTAAAGTAGTAATTGCAGCAACGCAGTGTGTCAAGATCAGGAAAAATTGACCGCGACATCTCAAATTGCGAGGGAGACACAATACACACAAAACAACAGAAGTACAGTGAGTGCTCCTGGGATTGAGCAGCACAAAGTGAACTCAGTCCGTTGCCGTTTATGTGTTTGCTACCATACTGTACACCGTGGAGTCCTCCGTCTAATTCAGCGTAGTTTCAGATCATCAGAAAAGCTACTGGGTTGTTTTAAAGCTGCTGGCAGGTGTAGTTTCTGGAATAAAGGGCACTGTATTTATGCAACGGGAAGCGTCATAGCTCCTCACGTATTAAGCACAGCTGTGCAATCTGCTGATCCCTCGTTATCGCACTCCATGTGAAATGTCAGGAATTGCTGTGTTGCACAGACAGCTCGTTGTTTCCATAAATCATGCTGGATTTCTGTCTGTTTTGCAGGAACATGGGTGACCTTCGGAGGTCAGATTACTGATGAGGTAGGGGCTTCTGCTGAGCTTTTTATTTTTCTTGTAGCTTGAATATTTCTGGACATTAATAAACGTGTCCGTTTCGGCTTCAGTATTTATGAAAGATATATATAGAGAGAGAGTGAGAGAGAGAGATGAAACCCTTTTTTGGTTTTATTTTTTGTTTCAGAATTTCTCATTTTTTTCTCGTGTTTTCGCAGATGGCAGAGCAGCTGATAACGCTGGCCTACGAGAACGGGATCAATCTGTTCGATACGGCGGAAGTCTACGCTGCGGGCAAGTAGGTACTTCAGTGTGAGAGAGAAACACGCAGCAGGAAACGTGGAGCGCCACTGCAGTGTGCTCCGCATGAGCTCTGTGATGAGAAGTGGTGCCAGGTCTCACCCATCTGTCACCCTGCACGCTCTGCCAGGGACCCCTCGCTATCCCACGCCTTCATTTCTTCTTCATTCAATCTCATTTTCTCTCTTACTTCCCTTTTATAAGGGGCTGCACTTTTTAAAAAAAAAAAAAAACATGTTTTAAAATTGTAAAGCAGGCATGCTTTCTTTAATGCTCTGGACTGCAAACACTTTGTCCAGGAGGAGGCCTGGAAAAATGTCAGTGCACAGGGAGGTGTCTGTGGCTGTTTCCTGTCTCCGTTCATCACCAAGTAAAAAGAGAGGCTCTGTCGCCCCCAAACCAATCCCCTGCTCTCTCACTTTCCCTTCATAAAGATGTTCTTCAGCTGGAGTGTAAGATTTCTTTTGTTTTAGTGATGTTTTGTTCCGCACCTGACTGATTTCCTGTTTCTTTGAGGTTTGGCAGCGCAGTCTTTTCATTGTGTCCCTCTTCTACAAAACCCTTTAAATTACAATTTGAAATTTTGAAACACACGTCTTGATGTTTTTTTTTGTCAGTTCAAACTTCTAAGCCTTTTGTTTGTCTATCTTTTTTTTTCTCCTTCCAGAGCAGAAGTTGTACTTGGGAATATAATAAAGAAAAAAGGATGGAGGTAATCCTTACTATCTATCTATCTATCTATCAATATATACTGTACTTATTTTATTTCGATAGATTTTTATTTGTTGTAAAATGTCTGTACGCTCGTTTTTATTTGTCCTCTCTTAACGTTTTTTTTCTCTCCTTTTTGTTTTCTTTCTCGCAGGCGCTCCAGCTTGGTCATCACAACCAAAATATTCTGGGGTGGAAAGTATGTCTTTGCAAATTTAAACTTTAAGTGTGTCCGTGTATTACAAGGATACACACGCACACAAACGTGGCCATAATGTTGAGATGCATTTCACCCAGCCAACTGCATATACATACATTACACTGCGTTGTTGTTTTTGAAAAGGTTTATCAGATTTGCCCAAACACATAAAAAGCCTTTAAACTGTCAGATCTCTGCTGTTGTGTTTCTTGCTTTTACTGTGTCGTCTAAAATCATTTTGTTTTTTTGTTTTTTTCAGAGCAGAGACAGAAAGGGGGCTCTCGAGAAAACATATCATAGAAGGTAGGACTTGTACTGTAGGTATGCAATACTGCCCTCTCGCACTCCAGAGATTCAGCAACTCCTTCATAATCGTCTTTGCCACTGTGAATTCCGGTGCATTTTGGATCTGACCGTGGCAGTGCACCCATACAGAGGTGTGCTGGGGACACAGCGCCTTGTTGTGCTGTAACCCTGCCGTCTCCTTTTCCAGGGCTAAAGGCTTCTCTGGAGCGACTGCAGCTGGAATATGTGGACGTGGTCTTTGCGAACAGACCTGACCCCAACACGCCCATGGAAGGTAGGTGTGTCTCTTGGCTGCTTTCAGACTCTTCTCTTCATTTGAACCGATCTAAAAAAATAAGCTGTCTTTGAGGTTGTCTCCGTTCTGCGGAGGGGGTCACTTCACTGTAGATTGGCCCTGCCTCACAGCACGCTCCCTCTCTCTCTGTCTCTGTCTCTGTCTCTGATTTTCTTCTGTTCTGTTGCATCATACAGCAATCCCATCACCACCCTTTCCATCGACCCATTGAGTGTCTAGACCAAGAACTCGTAATCTGAACAAATGCCACAGCTGAGGTCAAAATAAAGCAAACAAACTAAAAAAAAAAAAAAAAAACACACCATTGAGTTATTATGAGTGCAGTTGACTTTATCCCCTCCCCATCCCCACCCAAGCCCTTCAGTAAATGTAGTCTACAGTGTGTACTGTAATTACAGCTGCAGCTATAAACTCTGGTCTTTTTTCTAAATCTTTTCTTGTCACCAGGGGACCCATTTAGCACTCCAAAGTCAAGAACGTTCATCGTAGAAGGTACACGGACGGTACCCTCCGAGTATTGGCTCTCTTTTTCCAAAAAGCATTTTATGGCATTATAACTTATTTATTTATTACTGTGCCTGTTTACCACCACCACCCCCCCCCCCCCCTTTTTTTTTGGAAACAATGAAAACCATAAAATGCTTTAAAAATAAATAAGTAAATAATCTGACCTTTTTTTAAAAACATCTTGCAAGTAAAATTTTTGGGGAAAAAAAATATATATATATAGATATATATATATAGATAGATTATAAAATTAAACAGAGACCTGATCATTCATTTTCATTTTTTCATGCACATTATTTTTACTCTCTTCCTTCCAAACTGAGCATGTTATATACTTACAGATTTATTCTGTTCTGTTTTTTTTTGTTTTTTTATACTATGGGTACGTTTGATTTTCTTTGTGCTTCCAGGTTAATTGCTGCGCTATGATTCAGACCTCATTGACTGTATCAACTTCCCAAACCAATGTGTGTCTATTAAAATGATCATCAATGCCTTAGCCTTGCTAAACCTACGTTGGAACTGGGGAAAGCAAACCGCTCCCCTGCCTCTAAAACATGCTAATGAATTACTATTAAAAATGAAAACACATCAAACGAGCTTTACGTAGTGAAGCATGGTAATGAATCTGAGCTGGAGAGGAGGAATTGCTTATTTCAGTGCTTGGACTGCAGTCGCTTCTGAATCATACCCTGCCCTGTCATTGTAGACGATCCCTTTGCTACGATTCTGTCTGAATTTGGAAGCACTGCTACCCCCACTCCCCCAGCATAACACCAGCATGCTTCCTGCTGATGGGACTGGCTTAGCGTTGACATTCATGGATGTAAAATAAAGTGCTGCAGAGCCCAGACTGGGGGGTTCCTTGACAGAGTTTTCTTAGATAAAATAGCAACACGGTTAGCAATGTTATTGTAGCCTGCCAAAATGTTTTACTCATGTACTTGTACTTCTGCTCTAAAGAACCTCTTTGCACAAGTTGCACTGGGACATAAAGTAGTACAGATGGAAGGACAAAATAGATAGCATGCAACTTTAAATATATTAAAAATATGATTCATTTTTGTAATGCAAATATAAAAAAACTGATCAGTTTATCACTGGTCCCAATACCCAGATATATCTAGTCTAGATCCAGTTAGCCCAGCACTAGAATGCCAACGCCTGTGTTCCCCAGCTCTACCCTCTATACCACACTCCACCCTCTCTCCAATACTTCCCATATAATTGAATGGCTGGCCTTGTTTACTCGCTACAATTTTTTTTGCAAGATGAAAGCTCCCTGTGCGTGCTCACCTGTCTGTGCTCTGCCCCTGTCGGAGTGTGTCTGTGTGCGTGTTCACCTGTCTGTGCTTTGCCCCTGTCGGAGTGTGTCTGTGTGCATGTTCACCTGTCTCTGCTCTGCCCCTGTCGGAGTGTGTCTGTGTGCATGTTCACCTGTCTGTGCTCTGCCCCTGTCGTAGTGTGTCTGTGTGCATGTTCACCTGTCTCTGCTCTGCCCCTGTCGGAGTGTGTCTGTGTGCATGTTCACCTGTCTCTGCTCTGCCCCTGTCGTAGTGTGTCTGTGTGCATGTTCACCTGTCTGTGCTCTGCCCCTGTCGGAGTGTATCTGTGTGCGTGTTCACCTGTCTCTGCTCTGCCCCTGTTGGAGTGTGTCTGTGTGCATGTTCACCTGTCTGTGCTCTGCCCCTGTCGGAGTGTATCTGTGTGCGTGCTCACCTGTCTCTGCTCTGCCCCTGTCGGAGTGTGTCTGTGTGCGTGCTCACCTGTCTCTGCTCTGCCCCTGTCGGAGTGTGTCTGTGTGCGTGTTCACCTGTCTGTGCTCTGCCCCTGTCGGAGTGTGTCTGTGTGCGTGTTCACCTGTCTGTGCTCTGCCCCTGTCGGAGTGTGTCTGTGTGCATGTTCACCTGTCTCTGCTCTGCCCCTGTCGGAGTGTGTCTGTGTGCGTGTTCACCTGTCTCTGCTCTGCCCCTGTCGGAGTGTGTCTGTGTGCATGTTCACCTGTCTCTGCTCTGCCCCTGTTGGAGTGGTTCTGCACTTTCTCTTTTGTTTTTTCCTCCTTTCTATGGCCTGTGTCTGTGCAGCAGAAATCGCATCTTGCATGGTTTTAGACCGGGCTGATGGGCTTTTAAACAGGGGCTGGATACTGGGTTTCTTAAAACATGCCTAGAATTATAAATATTCATTTACGCAATCCAGTGTCAATTAATTGATTTTGTAAAGTAATTACATATTGGTCAGTGCTATAATAGTGCTATAGAATTTCTTTCTGTGTACATTTTATTTTGGGGGTAAAATATTTCAGTTGTTTCCCTCTCCTGCCCTTAGGGTACCGCAGCTGAAACACTTGAATTATACATTTTTGCATTCAGATCGATCACTAGAGGTGCTGGGAACCTGAGTGCCCCAAATTCACAAAGCAAAGACAGAGCGCATTGAACGCTGAGATGCAGTTTCATAGCCCTCTCTACACTCTACAAACCTGCTTTGAGACTGTCTGCTTCCTATTAAACCCTCCTCTCTCTCTCTCTCTCTCTCTCCCCCTCCCTCTCTCTCCAGAAACGGTCCGAGCCATGACACACGTCATAAACCAGGGGATGGCCATGTACTGGGGCACTTCCCGCTGGAGTTCCATGGAGATTATGGCAAGTTACTCAACGCTGCTTTCAATACCCGGATTACATCTACATCCTGCACTGCGTACACTCACAAAGCATCAATCCGCACCACAGCTCACCGTACAGCAGCATCTACGTGCAAACACCCAGCGACCAGCAGCTGTGCCATGCTGCTCTTAAAACAAGACCAAGTCTGACCCAGATGCTGCTGCGTAGCAGAGTTCACAGCAGGGCATGTAGAAATAAACCCCCAAGCAGACTTGACAGTTTGTGATCCTCCATTACAATAGGTTCTTTTTTTACCTTTGAGAATTGCTATGGTTTATGATTTTTTTGAAATTCTATGTCTGGCTGAATTGCTGTCATAGTTTGGGGTGGGGGGGGGGGGGGGGGTATCGTTATGTTACAAGCAAGCTGTCGGGTAACTTGATCTTGCTCATTAGAATGCAGAAGTTGTGCGATTACCATCTAGTGTTTACCAGGCAAGGAGAACACACCGAGTTCAGATCCTAGCTGAGGAAAATGCCTGGTTGTGTCTGATAGGAAGTCACTGTTACCAAGAAAGCACATGTAAAAAATGTATTTGTAAAACACTGCAGAAAAAAAAAAAAAAAAAAAAAATCCAGTGTCTTATGCATGGACACAATCTAAAAATGAATAAATAAATCTGTCTATCGAAGCCAAGTTCAATATACAACAAAAATTCAAAGAACACACTTACCGTCCCCAGATGGACGGCTTTGTGGGAATGTTTGATCTCCAGCGGTTCTCGGCGCCCTCGCTCACTCTTTCTCCTGCAGGAGGCGTACTCCGTTGCCCGGCAGTTCAACCAGATCCCTCCGATCTGCGAGCAGGCGGAGTACCACATGTTCCAGAGGGAGAAGGTGGAGGTGCAGCTTCCGGAGCTCTTCCATAAGATAGGTACGGACACACAGCACCACCTGCAGGTGCAACAGCAAAAAAGGCAACAGCAAAATTCTTGTGGGGGATTAAATCCGCTCTCTCCTCCCAGGTGTGGGCGCTATGACGTGGTCTCCGCTGGCCTGTGGGATCATATCAGGGAAATACGACAGCGGGGTCCCCCCTTATTCTAGAGCTTCACTCAAGGTAACCCAGTGGGGGGCCCACTTTTGTAATGCTCTGAACTGCAGCAAATTGAAATACCCCAGCTGCTGTTTGAAACATTACAAACTGGGCCCACGCTGACGTTTTCAATACTTTTTACAGACTACCAGGTTCCCAGGTACTGTCACAGTTCCATGTAAAGGCTGAGCTGTGCGTGTGCTGTGTGTGTTTGGCAGGGGTACCAGTGGTTGAAAGACAAGATCCTGAGCGAGGAAGGTCGACGTCAGCAGGCGAAGTTGAAAGAGCTGCAGGCAATCGCAGAGAGGCTGGGCTGCACGCTCCCGCAGCTGGCTATCGGTACACGTAACTCTGCCGCTCTCTCTCTTTCTGTCTGTCTGTCCGTCCGTCCCTCTCTCACTCTCACTTTTTTTTTGTGTGTGTGTGTGTTCCTGGTTCGAGGGACCAGTGACAGCGAGCTGCAGCCAAGTTCAACGCAGGTTAAATACCTGAGATAAATATCCGTTAAGCCGATTGGTTTTACTTTTGGATTGAAAATTAATACATACACATACATAAATAGGGAATCCTTATTACAAAATAACTTTTGCAGTCCGCCTCCAGCTCTAGTTTCTATTTGGATTGTATTAGCGAGCGCTCGCGTTAAGGAACAGTGCAACCTGAAGAAATGTCTTTACTCTTGAACCTGCTTCACTGCGTGATGTGGACTGTGGTCCACTGAGACCTAGAGACCACCGAACCCAGGTCCACTCGGTGCCACCTCGTCCACAAATCGTGGGTGTCTGTAAATCCTGTACAGAGATGTAAAAGCTAACATGTACAGTAGCAGGGTGGCAGCCTGACACTTAACACAAGAAACATTTTAAAATGCAAACATAAATCATCTTGTGTTTCTGTTAGGTGCAGGGCACAAATCATTTACAAGCTGACATATTGATATTCCCTAGATAACTTATTTATCACGCCCACGGAATACTCATTTGTGCAAATCATTTGGTGGTGCAAGTTTGCTGATACGACTTGGCTTTTAAATAACAGCTTTAAACTAAAAAAATCTGCCTCTGGTTTAGAATTAATATTCACAGCGCTTTCCAGGGCGACAGATTTTGAAATTATATTTCACACTGCATTTGCAGGAATACCATTAACCGACCCGTGACCGTAATTCATTCTGCCACTTTGACAACAATGTTTAAGCGAAGTTCAGAAATGCTGTCTTTTTAATAAAGTGGGCGTTTATTTGATTTTTTTTTTTTCGTTGTTGCCTTTTTAAAACATGGCCTTCATTTATATCACATCCCTGAGACTAGCCACTTAATGGAGAACAGCCACAGAATTGTACTGCAGGCTCTCATAACCCAGTCTGGTCTATAGACCAGATCTCCGAAACTATGCAGAGCTGGGCCTGGTCAGTGATTGGATGGGAGACTGCCAAAGAACAGCAGGTGCTTTGGTGTAGGGTACACTGTGCACAGTGTGCAGAGGCGTTGTGCTTTAGGAAGAGCAGTGTGTTTCCGTTGAAATATTTAAGGCCCTTTCTACCGGACTTTAGCCATTGCATTAAATAACATCGTAAAAATAAATACACAGTGTGCTGCCTTGACTAGTTTCTAATAGACTTCTGCTCTTAGACGACCAGCTTTCCAACGTTTTGGCATGATAAATATGCATTTCTCAATAATAATAATAATAATAATAATAATAATAATAATAATAATAATAATTTTAAATTTTAAATTAAAGTTACAAAAAAAATAAAAAATCTTCCACTGGAGTGAAAAGTCGTGCATCTCGATGCTCACTCCTGTGATGGCTGTGATTAAATGACGTGCCGTTTCTTGCAGCGTGGTGTCTACGGAACGAAGGCGTTAGTTCAGTCCTGCTGGGGGCTTCCAATACAGAGCAGCTGATGGAGAACATCGGAGCAATACAGGTCAGTGCTGCCTGATCAGGCTTCTCCTGCTCTCCTCTGCAGGACTGCAGGGTCCCTGTGCGCTACTGGAAATGCACCTGTGTGGTATGCTCACGTCTATACAGGAACAAGCCTGGGTGCTGATTTGGGACTCCTCTTGAGAAAGGCTTGTAATTTGTGTTTTTTTTTTGCTTTTCAGGTTCTTCCGAAGTTATCTTCTTCCATTGTGCATGAAGTGGATAGCATTCTGGGCAACAAGCCGTACAGCAAAAAGGACTACCGGTCTTAATGTGCTGCGGAGCAGAACGGAGCTCCCCCCGCTGGACTAAAACTGTTCTTCTTCTCTAACCTTTGCCTGTTCCTCTTATTGCTTGAGCATTTACCGAATCGGAAACTGAAGTGTGGAATCGGCAAATAAAATAAAATGCACTGGAGAGAATCATTTAAAAAAGGATCACAATGGAATGCAAAGGGGGGTGAGGGGGGGGGGGGGGGTATGCGCTCTTAGAAATATTATTTACAAGAAGAAAAAGAAAAGCACACGTGCGCTCGCTTGGCAGGCTATGAATTCCGTTTACTTTTTTTGATTCTCATTTTTTTTAATGAATCTACATAGAAATGACAACACAAGGACAATTAAGACAAGTTTACCTTGACTTGTAAAATGATGTTTCAGCTTTACACATGCTTCCTTCATTTTAAATCAAACCCCAAATCCTTTTTTTCAATATGAATGAATAAATAAAACACGTAAATGATAGAACTGAGTCTGTATATAACAGACGTGGGTGACTTTTCCTCATTCTGGGGGATCAGTTGCCCCACAATTGAAACATTTCAGCGGCAGTGTGATCTGCAGTGTTGTTTTGGGACTCATTGCTAGTCTCAAAGTAACTCCACCTTTAAGACTTAACGGTGCAGCATCTCCGTTTCCAAGATTTCACTCGTGTGTGTTCAATTCCTCTGTCCTCCAGACTCCCTCGCAGTGACGCTCGTTTCTTGGGAAGGGTAGGGCGTTCCGTTTTCATTACCGCTCCCAAGATCAACGCTGCAAACCTGTCTCTCTGTCATGTGGCTGAAGCCAAAGATTTTCAACAGCTTTCAGTAGGACTGATGTTTTACCCCAATACTGAAAGAAAAAAAAAAGTCATTTTCCAGCCCGATCCTTAAACCTGCATAATCTGTAACCCTCACAAACGTATGTTCTGCACAGTGTCACTTATCAATAGAAAAGTCTAGGCTGTTATACCACTGTAAGCACTTTTGCGTTGATCCGCCTTAAATCAAGCAGTAATACTGCATGCGATCTGATCAAACCCCTGTCCAAACTCAATCAGACATTCCTCCAGCAGACTCATGGGTGATGGCCTTTTTTGTCGTCCCCCCTCATTCCTCGTCCTGTTAATGATATGCATCGCTGATAAAAGTTTTAGCAGGGACTGAACAGACGGATTCAATCAGTCATATACAGTAGCGTGCTGCTAGTGAACCTGCAGATTTCAGATTTTCACATTCGCTCATCCCAAGGATTGCTCTGAAATAGTTTGCTTACAAGGGGCTCGGTTTGTATTTAATTGCAACTCCAGTGAAAGCCTGTTTTAATATATATATTATTGAAATGGTCTTGCCCCAGCGTTACTCTGAATCTAACAGAGCCTCAGCGTTCAGTGGCTATGGCATTTCCAACAGGTTATCATCCTGCGTTTATTTTCCATGCTGTGAAAGGTGTTCTGGATTGAACTGCGGCACAAGGTGGCAGCACTTTAGACTGTAATGTTTAAAAAAAAAAAAATGCATGTAGGACAATGCAGAGCCGGTCTACTGTATACTTTGAGTGGAATCCAAAGGATAAAAAAATGAATTTAAAAAAAGCCATCTCTGGCACAACCATATGGACAGTAGGAGTTACTGCATTAAAAAAAAATATATTTCTACAGTGGATGTGCGATTTTCTTGTTGTAAATAGAATTTGAGATATGTAGTTACCCAATTATTAATAATAATAATAATAATAATAATAATAATAATAATAAAGGAATGTGAAGCATGGTATCATATGAAGCTCAAAAGCGTTTTTAAACACAACAGAAACATGTGCTTAATTTGCTGAACTACGCTTGAGTATTGTAACTATAGTAACCAGGGTCTGTGTATGTATGTCGATCCTGCACATGGTAATGAACAATGACTATTATAATCACTTTTATTAGAGATTGATTATTCTTTATGCCTGTCAAGACTAGAAACTCTGTGTACAGTATTTTCTCTCTGGTATACCGAACCGCAAAAGAGAAATCTGAGTTTGAAGTGATGAAATCACAAAAAGAAGTTAGCACTTATATACAGTATGCAATTATCTATCTATCTATCTATCTATATATATATATATATATATATATATATATATATATATATATAGTGCTTTATAGTGGCCACACCTTGAAACTGTTGTACTGTACTGTTGAGACAGCTGAGTCAATTGGAGCTGAAATGTAAAACAAATGACATCATTATTTATTTAATTAGAAGTCCTTGCAGCTCAAATGAGCGTTGAATGATGGCCAGGATGGCTGTGCACTGTTACGTGTAAGCTGCTACAGCATGGTACTGAAGCAGGGTGTATGTTTTGGTGCTGTCACACAGCAGCCCATGCACCACTCCATAGTTTAGATAGCGGAGTCTGTCCTGCCATGTACAGTATTAGGGTTACTAGAGCACCCCTCTCAAACCAAAGACCACTGCAGTTCCTTTTCATTATGGAAAGCCCCGCAGCATGCCAGCACAGACGTGTCCTAAACAGCTTTCCCCTGACGCCCCCAGAGCAAGCAACGCTGCAAACCGGGACTGCTTTTGTTGTGTACAGAAAAGCTTGAAGACAAGTCCGTGAAATAATACAACGTTTCACAACCCCGTACAACACTGCAGTGCACCACAGCAAATCCCACAGACCCCAGAGAATATAACCTGCCTTGCGGTTCTGTCAAACCATCCCAATGCCTTTCTAGTGAGTCTCCAGATCTGCATCCACCAGCAGTGTTTGAATACAGGGCAGGCATGCAGGCAGTGTGTTGCCACAGTGCTTGGTGAAACAAATATTCAGGTTCATGTTTTCTCCAATCTGTAAAACGCACTGGGTGCTGGCATGAAACTGCAGTTCTGGATTTGGGAGCTGTACACTAATAATGGGCGGCCAGCTACAGCAGTAGTGTCTAGATATAAGGGACAGCACAGCAGGCAACACTGCTCCCAGTAAAGCGGTGCTCTCGCAGTTAAAAACGGTTTTATTAACTACAATGGCTGCATCACGTGATGTTATGCTACAAATTTAAAACACCTGTACTGTGCTTCTGAAGAGCAGGTTGTGATATCGTTCTGAGGAATAATTGCGTATGTTAACATGTTTTTACAAAAAAGGCCGCTAGTGTGTGTTAAACCTTTCTGTTTTGAATGATAAACCAGAGGAGAGTGGCCCCTCTGAGAAGTTACAGAACAAGAATAATGACGATATTCGGCTGTGAAATGTAAGCCCACTGTGACGCTTTCATCGTCAGAGCAGTTCTGTGTGTATATACTTTGACCTGTGTGTATATATATATGAATGGCTGTGATCACTCCTGCATCATTGATTGATTTTTATTTTATTTTTTTCATTGGCAGGCATTTGCTAACTGCATCGTGCTTCTGAATGTGAATTCAGGACTGACGATATGCACAGCTTCTGTATTTATGAAATGACAATAAATAAATGAAATCATATTAAACATCCTGCCTGGTATTGTGAGTTTCTCATTACCCTACACTAATTGCAATAAGAGAGAGATAGATAGATAGGTCGATCACTGTTAAAATGGAAGTGTGTATTAATAATATGAAGAGGAATAGCAGGATTGATATGCCGACTCACACACCTATTTCTTGAACTTATCCTTTAGGCTGCTACGCTACCAAAGTGCCAGGGGAGGAAGCTGCTGACGTCAGTGCGAAACGCGTATCTCTGTTACGTATGCATAGGAGACTATTTTAATCAAAAGCTATTTCTACTTGGGGAGGGGGGTTTTCAGGAATTTTGTAATGCAGAAAAAATTATAATAATAAATTGATATATATATTTTACATAAAATGGAATCGCAAAAAAAGGGATTTGAACTTCAGAAGCGATGCACCGCATTGCAAAAATGATCCCTCGCCGATGCCATTGCGCCACGAGTGCAGAACACACATTGACAGCAATTTCATTCTCTCTGTTCTTAAACTGCTTTTGAGAACCGGCGCTTACCGAGTTACTTGAATTGCACTATTATTATTATAGGGATCCTTTTCCAAATAACAAAACCAATCTGTTAACACGACTTCAGCATCCATGATAGTTCAAATGAAAAAGGTGGTTGCATGCAATTCCAAATGCATGTAGGAGTCACCCACCCAGGACACTGAACAAGTTAAAAAGTCGCTCGAGAGCGTGTCGGCGCGGTTGGCTTAGCGGACTGAGCACAGCTTCCCGTGCTTTGCCTGTGTGGAGCTGCGGTCCGCTCAGCCTCACCTCTCTGTCCGCGGGTTCGCGTCCAGCATTCTGTTCCAATACCTGCGGGAGACAGGCGTGAGTTTCTCGGGCTCTGTACTCTACCGCGTCGGCGTTTTGGGGTATCGCCGTTTTTAGGCGGTACCTCGAAACAGGGCAAAGGGGTGGGTTCACTTTACTGACATTACTAATTGTAAAAACGGGGCCCTTTTACCTCCGAAAGAAACCCCCTCAAACCCCCAAGCGGCGTGTTTCAGTGGATGCAGTGCCAGCACTGACCAGCCCAGCGCTGTTCCTCCTACCTGTAGGTATACCTGCGCTCGAACCGCAGGTGCAGCGTACACTGACCACGCCCCTTCAAGGTGACATCCCCCGCTGGCCACGCCCCGCACAGGTAGATCGGAAAGATGGCGGCCGGGGTAACACGGTGAGTTTGAGCTCCGTAGCTCTCTCGTGGTTTTGAATGATTTTTATTTTCGTTTGGAATAGGTCACACAGAGAGAGACTTGCTTGTGCTGTACCGCGTTTCTGTTTCTAGATTCCTATGTTTAGAAATAAACATGTACAACAAAACACTGGGGCTGAATTTCAAAGCGACTCAGGTGTGAATTGATTACGTTTTTCAAATAAATTCCAAACTGGTAGATACACTTCTTCACTTTCTTTAAATGCCTTTTAATATCTTTCTAGTTTTGTTATTTGGGAAAAAAAGTGTTATTAAAATAACTGCGAGTTAATGAGCAGAAACTACAAAGAAACAGGTGGATTATGAGTCATTTCCTGCAGGTTTCAGCAATGATTTTTATTGTAGTTTTGTGAAAAGTCGCTACAAACCGGCCTGAAAAATGCTTTTGTTCAGTTCAGAAAAACACACTCTTAACAATTAACCAACCCGCCGAGTTTGTGCGCATTTACTCTAGCCGTGTGTTAAACCCACGCTGTTTCGTTAGAGGAATGAACTCTCTTTTTGTGTATGGAAAGTGATTCGCTTCTCCTCATCGTTTTGGGCGCATATTCAGCGACGCTAATAAGACTCATTTCAGGTGTTCATTTGAACAGTCTGGTATTTCTTTCTCTCTGGGTTTTTGTCTGTATTTTTTCTCTCTGGGTTTTTGTGTAAGGAACATGAGGCGCTGTGAATTGTGAGCTGTTGCTGGTGCGCTGCAGTCCTGGATCGACACACGGATTTTGGTGATCTCCGCGCAGGTCCTGGTAAGTCATGTTTAGTTTGGTCTCCTTTCAGGTGCGCTGAGCCCAAACCTCTACTGCAGCGTGCAGGAGAGTTCGCGCATGCGTTCTGTACAGAACCACAGCTAGGGGTTCCGAATAAGAAGCTTTTGGAAAGACGTTTGAAATTCAAAACGATTCGCATTAATCCTGCACAGACGATGACATGTAACTGTCAATTCCGTGTGTTTGTTTTCCAGTTCCCAGATGCCTCGGCGGACTGCACACTGAACAGCCTGTCTGGTGTTTGTCAGGGTAAGCGCCCTTTCATTTGAATCTGCTCCGCAGTGTACCCTCGCATGCAACGCAGGCAGGCAGAGTTGTTTTTGATTACATCTGTATTTGTGTGCATGATCTGTAAAATGCTGCTGTTTTTCAGAATTCACACTCTCTTCTTTCACACGCAGTCGGTGCGTTCGCTCCTGCACGTCACAGTATTTATCAGACCTGTGACACATACAGTAAACTACAGCGGCGCTGCAATTTGAACAGCTTTATTCAGTTGACAAAGTTACATGTTACTCACAAGCAGCACTTTGAACAGTCTTGCTTGATACAGTGATATCTCTTCTGTCCAGATAAATGTGCACGGTGTATTGATAATCTGTATATTTGGGTTCAGTTTGTATTGTGAATGCTGTGCTATACAAGCGACTTCTTCATTTCAGTAACTCGTTTTTTTTGTTGTGCTCTTTCAGGAAACCGATTGACGGCAGATTGACCCCCTTGTGGATACCGCACCCGGGAATGTGATTGCATTGCTCTGTCGTTGTCTTGGGATTTCATTCTATTAAAGGTTTTCTTGTGTACCTCCTGCTTTGCCTGATTTCTTACTGCCCAGCTGAGGTTTTCGTCAGGTCAATTCTCCCCAGCAGTCTCTAACAAACCATGCGATGGCTGTTTCTCTGGCGCGCTTGTCTGCTAGGGGAAACGCCATCACATGGTCTGTTGGGCACTGCAGATCTAGACCCTGCTTCAGCGGGGCAACATTTTCCCGCCAAAACACTTAACCCTTTTCCCAAAAAAGGGAATACGATAGTACAGGACCCCACCGTGTCATTTGTTTAATCCATCTACAAAACGGGGGGGGGGGGGGGGGGGGTAGTTAAGGAAAACGTTGACACCCCCCCAAAAGCAAGGTCTATGTCGGCAGTCCCCCACAGACTATGTGATGGTTTGTGTTTAGAGACTGCTGAGAGAGAGAGAGAAACACACAAAGAATCTACAATGCAATCTTTATTTATTTAAACACTGTACACAATTGCAAGAACAATATTAAACGGCTGGTTCGTGAAAGGAGCCCGCGCACCGATCTGCTGTCCCGAGGCTCCAAAAGCTGCCAGAGGTTTTATAGGAACGATACTGCAGAACTGGGAGTGTGAATCCTGAAAAGAAAATGAAAACGATATAAACCATGCGAGGGTACACTGCTGAGCAGATTCAAATGAAAGGGCGCTTACCCTGACAGACACCAGACAGGCTGTTCAGTGTGCGGTCCGCCGAGGCATCTGGGAACTGGAAAACAAACACACGGAATTGACAGTTACAGGTCATCGTGTGTGCAGGATTAATGCGAATCGTTTTGAATTTCAAACGTCTTTCCAAAAGCTTCTTATTCGGAACCCCTAGCTGTGGTTCTGTACAGAACGCATGCGCGAACTCTCCTGCACGCTGCAGTAGAGGTTTGGGCTCAGCGCACCTGAAAGGAGACCAAACTAAACATGACTTACCAGGACCTGCGCGGAGATCACCAAAATCCGTGTGTCGATCCAGGACTGCAGCGCACCAGCAACAGCTCACAATTCACAGCGCCTCATGTTCCTTACACAAAAACCCAGAGAGAAAGAAATACCAGACTGTTCAAATGAACACCTGAAATGAGTCTTATTACCGTCGCTGAATATGCGCCCAAAACGATGAGGAGAAGCGAATCACTTTCCATACACTAAAAGAGAGTTCATTCCTCTAACGAAACAGCGTGGGTTTAACACACGGCTAGAGTAAATGCGCACAAACTCGGCGGGTTGGTTAATTGTTAAGAGTGTGTTTTTCTGAACTGAACAAAAGCATTTTTCAGGCCGGTTTGTAGCAACTTTTCACAAAACTACAATAAAAATCATTGCTGAAACCTGCAGGAAACGACTCATAATCCACCTGTTTCTTTGTAGTTTCTGCTCATTAACTCGCAGTTATTTTAAAAACACTTTTTTCCCCACATTACAAAACTAGAAAGATATTAAAAGGCATTTAAAGAAAGTGAAGAAGTGTATCTACCAGTTTGGAATTTATTTGAAAAACGTGATCAATTCACACTTGAGTCGCTTTGAAATTCAGCCCCAGTGTTTTGTTGTACATGTTTATTTCTAAACATAGGAATCTAGAAACAGAAACGCGGTACAGCACAAGCAAGTCTCTCTCTGTGTGACCTATTCCAAACGAAAATAAAAATCATTCAAAACCACGAGAGAGCTACGGAGCTCAAACTCACCGTGTTACCCCGGCCGCCATCTTTCCGATCTACCTGTGCGGGGCGTGGCCAGCGGGGGATGTCACCTTGAAGGGGCGTGGTCAGTGTACGCTGCACCTGCGGTTCGAGCGCAGGTATACCTACAGGTAGGAGGAACAGCGCTGGGCTGGTCAGTGCTGGCACTGCATCCACTGAAACACGCCGCTTGGGGGTTTGAGGGGGTTTCTTTCGGAGGTAAAAGGGCCCCGTTTTTACAATTAGTAATGTCAGTAAAGTGAACCCACCCCTTTGCCCTGTTTCGAGATACCATTATTATTAGTAATCAATATATATTTACAAATACACCGCTTTTCATTTCGTTCTGCACCTATGGCATGGCGCCTTCCCCCCAGAGGCGAGTCGAGTATTTCACTGCCTTTAAACTACGAGTTCAACTTTTATTTATAAAACTACTTCAATAAAAAAAAAAACTACATTTACCAAATAAACTGCAATTCTCCCACCAAGTGCCAGCTGCAGCACTTTGATACCCACCCGCGTCATATGAAGTTGCGTACAGTATATTAGTTTTGTGTAATTCATGTTGTCAGCCTAATTTATTCCACGAGAGGGCGCTAATACCCCGGCATTAAATTCAGTAATTTTAGTTTAGCAGTGTGATCTCGTGCTAGGGAATGTCCATACCTAGTGTCATCACAATCGGATGCGGAGTTGAAAGGCGCGCTCTGTGTAAAGTAACGCTGTCATAATGACCGCAGTGATCTGCAGCAGCTGCACGGATTACAAATAGTAAAGGAAAAGACACAGTCCACGTCCTTTCTGAAAGGATTTATTAAAACACATTAAACAAACACACAGAGTACAAAGAAAAAGATGACCATGGGTTTTTTTTTTTTTTTTAGAAATGCCCATAGCTTAACACAGGTCATTTCTTATTTATTTTTTCTTAAATATTGGATCATGAATCTCATACAAAACATTTCACATGCTGAGCACACATTTCTAGAAAATGTAATTGTCCTATTTGTGTTTTTTTTATTTTTTTATTCTGTAGCTTTTAAAGCTTTCGAATGTGCTATTATACTGAAGCCTATAATCCTTATATATTGCACAGCCATCAAATGCAATGCAATTCTGTAGTCCTTTCTAGTATGCTTCAGTGTTGTGAGGATTTATTTGTAATTGATTTTATTTAATTTTTTACTGGCACTTAAAACAATCCGAGCCATCAGCACAAGTACTTGATCAGTCCCATTCCTTAAAAAATGACAATAATAATATTAATAATAATAAAATAAAATGCACTCACAGACAAAACACTGACCGCTCCAGAGGGCATGCCCTGCACGATGCTATCGATGAACACTGACCGCTCCAGATGCATGCCCTTGCACTGATGGCATCGATGAACACTGACCGCTCCAGAGGGCATGCCCTTGCACTGATGGCATCGATGAACACTGACCGCTCCAGAGGGCATGCCCTTGCACTGATGGCATTGATGAACACTGACCGCTCCAGAGGGCATGCCCTTGCACTGATGGCATCGATGAACACTGACCGCTCCAGAGGGCATGCCCTTGCACTGATGGCATCGATGAACACTGACCGCTCCAGAGGGCATGCCCTTGCACTGATGGCATCGATGAACACTGACCGCTCCAGAGGGCATGCCCTTGCACTGATGGCATCGATGAACACACTGACCGCTCCAGATGCATGCCCTGCACTGATGGCATCGATGAACACACTGACCGCTCCAGATGCATGCCCTGCACTGATGGCATCGATGAACACACTGACCGCTCCAGAGGGCATGCCCTTGCACTGATGGCATCGATGAACACTGACCGCTCCAGATGCATGCCCTTGCACTGATAGTCTTCTGATAGCTGCTATTAAAGTGCTTTCAAACAGTGACCACAGCCCACACTGGTGTCCGAGGAAGCTCGCCTGGGCTTGTAGCTACGCATTGCACAGAACTGGGCTAGCTCCCCTCGTTCTGGGAATCAGGGACTAACAGAAAGGCTGTCTGTGCCGTCTGATATAACTGACCTCCTTACCACAGACAGGATATTCCCCGTACTTTTCAAACTACACAAACTCAAGAAACCCTGCAAGCACCTGGTGAAGCTCCTGGTGAATCGCAGCTACTGCATGGGAGGTTTTGCAATCTGAAGTCAGACCTCCACCTGGATGAGCACGAGGACCTATTGACAGCACTCTTCTCTTCAGGACCCACACTGGCTAGCAGTAGGTAGGTGTCTTTCTCAGTTGCCTGTTGATTCAGACCTCAATACCTTATCATTTTAATACACATACAAACAGCCTATAGGTCCACTTTCTTGAGGGAGGGAGGGAGGGAGGGAGGGAGGGGGGGGGGGATTCTACAAAACATTTACTGAAACCACACCAAGCACAACCTTTTTCATTAACCCTAATAAAGCACAACTTCCAAGGATAACCCTCCAGTCCTTTCAAGGTGAAAGTTGTACATATTCTTACAAAATCCAACATCTTTTTTGTTCTTTTTCGGGGGTTTTATGAAAAGATTTTTTTTTTTTTTTTTTTGACCTATGATTCTCTCATGTTTAAAAAAAAAAAAAAAAAAATTGTCAACACACAATTTGTTATAAAAAAGAAAGAACACAAGCAGGTCTCTCTCCTGCAGAACATCTGATTATCCACATATTGCAAAATAAAGGTAGTGCACATCTGTTTCCTCTTCAGAATCACTATTTTACAAATCTCATTAAATTAGCTAATGAAGCTTCAAGCCGCGTGTCTACAGTAAGCTTAGAATTACTGTGAGTCTGAAGCTGGCAGCCTGAAATGTAATGGCAGTATAACAAGGACATGGCTGACAGAGACAGACAGCCTGCTTTTAGATGTGGCTGGAAGTCTGAGATCACAGAAAAGGGGCTGAATGCTTCTTGCTATTAACATGCATTGCATACAAAAAGTGCTGTTCGCCTCCTGGGACCCTCGTACTCTCCGGTGTCGGGTACGAGGGTTAAGACTCGAGGGTTTTGAAACCAGGTTCGACCCCTGCCCTTCACTTGCTGCTCAGCAATCTATTATATACAATTATGTGTGAGGTGTGTGTGTCTCTCAGTGTGTGTGCCTCAGTGCGTGTCTCAGTATGTGTGTATGTGTGTGTGCGTGTGTCTCAGTGAGTGTGTGTGTGTCTCAGGGTATGTGTGTGTAAGTGTGTTTCTGTGCAATAGCTTTTAATCTGCAAGCCTTGGATAGAACGGACGCCCCTAGGCTTTGCAGCAGAGCTGGCTGAGGGAGCAATGAGCTGATGACGGTTCAACCCTTTTAGCTTGGGAATGATCGACTTCCAGAACCTTTTGGAATGTCCTCCTGGAAGAGGACCAATCGTCTGTTTCGATTCCTGCACAGTACCTAACGCACACCGTCAGTCCCTCCGGAGACTCATGAAGGGAGATCTGAAGAAGCATTGCTGTCGCAGAGTGTCCTGGAAAGACATCTACTGTATGTCAGCTCATGGGCTCAGGGTCTTTGTGGCCACGTTTGCAAAAAAAAAACAAAAAGAAAAACTTCAGTTCCAGTCACTGATTTACCGAAGTCTCTCCGAGTAGCAAAACAAATTGCTGGAGTGGTGAAAACTTAAACAGATTCTTCATTACAGAACTCTACAGACTTCAGCTTCACTCTCGTTTACGATTCCCATCCAACAGATAAAGAAATCCTTCCATGTCCAAGAAGCAGAGGCATCAAACACTTCGGCACGGTACCACCTCTTCACCTGGGTCCGAACCATTCAAACCTTCTTCAGTGACCCTAACCTCCATATAAAGAACGCAACATGCCACTGCAATCAATCCTATACTCCTGTACCAGAGTCTGCTCTGTGTGTGTGCGTGCGTGTGTGTGTGTGTGTGTGTCTGTGTGTGTGCGAGTGTGTGTCTGTGCGTGCGTGCGTGTCTGCGTGCACGTGCGTGTGTGTCTGCCTGTGTGTGTGTGTGTGCATGCGTGCGTGCATGTGCGTGTGGGAGAGAAAGGAAAATAAGTGCAATACAATGTACAGATTGATGGAATCTCCTTTAGAAAGTTTTTTTTTTTTCTGTAAGCATAATTTAAATAGCGCTCTTTTTTGTTCTGCACAGTGGCTATAGTTTGCCTCCCTTCCTCCCCCTCCCTCCCTCTCTCTCTCTCGCTAGTCTTCGATGCAGATCACGTCGCTGGGCTTGCCCCCTTTGTGCTCCGGCGCGGCCCCGTCCTTCAGAGACTCGCTCAGCTTCTTCTCAGAGTGGCTCGATGGAGGCCCGTTGGTAGAGGCTGGCGGGACAGAAGAGACGCACATTAACACGAATGCATTCAAAACTCACCAAGAGGAAATGAGGCCCCTTCCTGTCTGTCCAAAGGCAGGACTTCCTGCAGGTAATGTACAGCCATGGCCAAAGGTTTGGCATCACCCTACAGAATTAACACATTCTGCTTCATCAAGTCGAATGAAACCTGCTGAATAATGTTACGTCAACATATTGAATTACACACCGCTTTGTAGTGTTTCCATCTACTAAAATGTGACATTTCGAAATCTAACATGAAATACTGCACTGCTATTATGGCTTCCGGTAGACCTCTGCGGTATCGTTTTGTAGTTTCTTTGACCACATGATGTTAAAAGGCAGTGCCTCATATGCTGCAGGCAGTGCGTGGAGCCCCGGTTCTCACAGCACTCACCCGACACGTAGGGTCCTAAAGGCATCTGGCTGTAGTTGACGATCCCCCCGGCTCCTGGCCCTCGGAAGCTTGTCCCAAAGCTGTTGCCGTACATCTGAGAGCAGCTGAAAGAGCCTTGAGGGAAGGGCTGGAACAGACACAGAGGAGCAATAATAAATCAACACCGGAGCACCGTAATCGCCCTGGACACTAGGGGTCTGCAGAGCAAGGATGAGCTATCCCAGGCTGAGCAGTAGTGCCTCCGGTAGGTGAGTCCCTGGGGGGACCCAGCACTGCCGCCTCTCCACCTGTGAACTGTCTGCCTGCGGGGGCTGGTTTTTTAAGTGCCCCTCAATGACCTGGCCTGGGCCTCCTGGACATGGCTCACCTGCTGGGGAGGGGGCTCGTTGCCTCGGTTGGTCAGCCGGCTCAGGATGCTGCGCTCGGACATCTGCAGGCGCGCCGCGACGGGGGGGATCCGCGACAGCATAGAGGGCAGCCTCGTCACATCCGCCTTCATATCGCTCAGCAGCTCCTCCAGCTGGTTCAGCACTGAAACAACACCCGAGAGAGGGACGCACTGTCACCCGGGGAACAGCCGGTGCGAGAGCGGGCGTGCGAGCGTGAGAAGCATTGCTAGATTATTTTAAAATTCAAATACGTTGCTAAAAAAAAAAGGCGTGCAGGAGGAGCAGGGGCAGGTGTGCGGTGCTCACCCTTGTGTAGGACGGCGTTGGCGGGCTTGTTCCCTGCCAGGGACTCCTTGGACAGGTGCTGGTGGCTCTCAGCCAGGCACTCCACCTCCGCGAAGCGGGCGTTCAGAGCGATGGCGGGGTGGCTGGAGTCCTGCGTCATGTTGAGGTAGGCAGCGCGTCGGAGCTGCTCCTCAATCACCAGGGCCTGCTCCAGCAGCTAGAGAGAGAGGGGGAGAGACAGGGACAGAGAGAGAGGGAGGGAGAGAGAGAGAGAGAGAGAGAGAGAGAGAGAGAGAGAGAGAGAGAGACAGGGAGAGAGAGAAGGGAGAGAGAGGGAGAGAGACAGGGAGAGAGAGAGAGTGAGAAAGAGGGAGGGAGAGACAGGGAGAGAGATAGGGAGAGAGACAGGGAGAGAGAGACAGAGAGAGAGAGAGAGAGAGAGAGAGAGAGAAACAGGGAGAGAGAGAAGGGAGAGAGACAGGGAGAGAGAGAAACAGGGAGCGAGAGAGAGAGAAAGAGGGAGGGAGAGACAGGGAGAGAGAGAAGGGAGAGAGAGAGAGAGAGAGACAGGGAGAGAGAGACAGAGAGAGAGAGAGAGAGAGAGAGATGGCAGGTAATATCTTTATTTTTTTCATGTGACTCATGAGCAGCTCACTGAAAGAACCAGCCTGACCACAGGCTCAGTCCCGCTCCTCCTGAGCAGCTCAGAGCCACAGAGCAGATTTCATCTGTGATCCGAGTGAGGGGAAAAATTCTCCCTCTGAGTCGCTCAGTTACCTAACAGTATCAAGCAAGCCCACACACATTACTTCTGCAAGGGGACAGAAATACGCACACACCTCCGTCACTCTCGCGCACTCACACACACACTCTGCCCCACCTTGAAGCGGCGCGCCAGGAACTTGTTCTTCATCTCCAGGTAGTTGCCCTTGTGCACCTCGGACTTGAAGGGCTCGTTGAGGATGACGTAGCGAGGGTCGTTCTGGATGTCCTGCCAGCGCGCGTAGCCGTGCCTGAGGCCAGCGCAGTCAAGGGCAACACAGACCTTTCAGTGAGGAAAGCGACTCGGCACTCTGGGACCGAGCGTTTGTGCTACGGGGTTAACATAAACCATGCTTTGAAAAACTGAGAATCAAGTTCAGGATACGTGACGATGCCGGCGAGCAGCCAGTAGTCGTGTCTCCGGTGCCAGATATCGTAGATCTTCCCCGACGACACGGCCGCTCGCTCCTCGTTCTGCCACAGCGTGTGCAGCTCTGCCACGCAGCAACAACACAGAGCGCCGTTAGCCTGAGACAAGCCTCCCATAGCCAAGTGGAATAAAGCACAGCGAAAGCACGACACAGCATAGGCTAGCATTGTAAAGCTCAGAGAGGTATGGAAAAGCATATAAAAAAAACACAAACCACGGCAATCACGTTACAGTGGACGGACTGACCTGTGAATCCACCGTCCGCGATGTTGAACATGAACTTCATCTTGGCGTTCTTCTCGTCTTTCCTCCCCTCCTCTTCCTCCTTCCCTTCTTTCTCTCCGTTCTGCTGGTTTTCAGGCGTCTCTTCCTTCTTTACCTCCTCTCCTGTCAGCGACACCAAAACATCAGCCTCCAACGGACCGAGCGCACCCCACCTCCATAAATGAGCTGAATCTATCCCTCTCTCTGCCGTTCCCCCACGCTGCCCTGCTCACACCCTCACCTGGCTGGGGGTCCTTGTCCTCTCCTCTGCTCAAGACGCTGTTGCTCTCTGCCTTCTCCGGGGGTCTCTCTCCCTCTTTACAAGCCTCCCCTGGTTAGACACAGGGCATTGTGGTTATATTGCAAAGAAAACTCCTCCTAACGCTGCTCTGCTGATCGAGACACAGAGACTCTGGCAGGCTCACCTGTGGTAGCAGGGTCCTCCTGGGCCAGTTCAGGATTCTCACTCTCCTCCAACCCTCGCTCCTCCTTCACCAGCTCCTTACTCTCCTCCACTGGGGGGGGCTTCTCTGAGCTGGGGGAAGACTCGCTGCTGCTGGGGACCTGCTGAGCACAGCATGGTAGAGGCCTTCACTGAGACACACACAGGACAGACAGGGCCAGGTCACTGAGACACACACAGGACAGACAGGGCCCCGTCACTGAGACACACACAGGACAGACAGGGCCCCTTCACTGAGACACACACAGGACAGACTGGGCCCCTTCACTCTCTCACACACACACAGTGAAGACAAACACTCCCTTGCCAACCCGCGGGAGCGATTGAGACTATAATTGGCAACTTCACACAGCCTGACAAAACAGCGAAGTTTAATCTCAATGGGAGCCATGTGGTTAGAGAGCCGAACTGAGACAGGTGAACAAGACATTAGCGGGACGCAGTAGACAAAGGCATGGCCAGACAGGCAGGCAGACACACAGACGGACAGACACACAAACTGACCTCAGGCCCGGCTGGTTTCTTCACCTCCAGCTCTGGGGTCTCCTTCTCCTCTGCTGGTCCCGAGGGAGTCTCTGTCTTTTCTGCTGTGTATTAAAAACAAAAAGGAAGGAACTGCCCAGACACAGGGCGGCCTCTAGGGGGAGCAGTGAAGACCACAGACACACAGCAATCTCGGACATTCTTGTAACTTGCATGACTTCCATGTCATAAGTTACAATGTTTCAATTCTCACCTGGACCAGTGAAACACATGTATCCACTCACTATCATTATCAACTGATCCCACGATCCATAGAAAGAGGTGCTAACATCTAGTGGTGGTACACACAGTATTAACTACAATCTGACTACACCCATAACTATAACACACTCAACAGCGGCACATTTAGAAATACTAACAGAAACAAAACTCAATGCCGAACGGTTGGACTAAAAGTCTTTCTCAATGTCTTCAATGCAGCCCTGAAGTTTCTTTGAGTATCTCTACCCTAACTCCACTGCATGCTGCTCTCGCTGTCTCCAGCGTTGGCCCAGTCTCTACCCCCTTACCTGTGGGTACAGGTGTACCAGGCTGGGTGGCGGCGGGGCTGGCAGGTACAGGTGTGTTGGGGTCCGATGAGATGCTCTCCGTCAGTTTCTTCATCTCGGCTCCGTCGAGAATCAGGTCAGGGGTGCTGTACTTCCCGTTGATGTGCTCGAACTCCTGGACCTGGGCGGGCAAGCACAGCCAGCACTGCTCAGCACGGGCGCTGCCACCCTGACTGTGGGTACACAGCGCCCAGCGCAGAGGGGTACAGATCAGGGGACACGGCGGGACGAGTCGCTGGGCTCAGACCTGCACAGATCCTTCAGCACTGCAGCTATGCTGTCGAATACAGGGCGAGATGACCAAGCGGGATTCACAGGACATGCAGACAGGCGGCTAGCCGTGTCCCAGCTGATTCAGACCCCCCTGAATCAGCTGTCCCGGGCCGGATCCTGGGCTTACCTTCTTCCTCACGAGAGACATGACCCCGATGCGCGTGAGGACGTGCTGGCGGGACAGCCCCTCTCGCGGGACCCCGTCTGCGAAGGTCTCGGCTCCGTCAGCCCCTGGCTCACACAGATGTCGCATGAAGAGGGACACGTAGGCCCTGTGAGGAGAGAGGCAGAGAGGGCTGAGCTGGAGAGAGCACAGACACAGACACTGCTGACGCACGCACGCTAACCCTGACGCACGCTCACAGCAGCCTCCGCTAGCTCACGCTAGTACTTGTTATAAGATGCTGGTCTCTGGGAGCACTACCTGAAGTCCTTCTCACTCTTGCCCCGCAGGTCTCTCACCAGCCAGTGGGAGTTGAAGGCATCTTGGGGTGGCATCCCCCAGCGCATGATGGCATTCAGGAAGGCTTTCCGCTGCCGGGCATTGAACCCCAGGACCTGGCAGAGACACAGACCCATCAGACCCCTCGCCCGCCACTTACATTGCGAGAGACACCAGCTTACATGTTTGCATGCATGTGTATGCAGGCGTGTTTAAGTGTGTGAAATGGAGCCGTGAAATGCTCAATGAATCTGTAGCAATACTAAAAGAAGTCTTCCTCAGCGCCTTCCGTGCTGGTGCAGTGGTGGAGCTGGTTGTTCACCCTATGAAGCTTCGTGACACCCCTGTTTTTAAAAGGTAGAAACTGCCTGCAGCGTTCCACGGCCCCGCGTTCCACACCTCAATGTTGCCCCCGACTCTGGCCAGCAGCGGAGGGAGTGGTTTGTCCCGGTCACTCTTGAGCTGTCTGCGAGACTGCCTGCGTCCTCCTGAAAACAACGGGAGACACCGTCACTGACCGGGACAGAGGGACACGTAAAGTTAGTACAGCTGTGGGTTTGTTATTTTGGACCTGTGAAGACCTCTAGCAGGGTATCTGAAACCAGGACCCACCTTCCGGTCTCTCCTCAAAATCTTCATCCTCATCTTCGGATCCCACGGAGTACTCGGACTGATTGTCTGAAAGATCATCCTGCCACTCTGAGTCACAGATCAGAGAGAAACAGCACAGTGCATTCAATTCTGCATTACAGGCTGTGGCAGAGTCCTTAAGCACTACTGCCCTAACTACGCTGCACACTAGGGGGCGCTGTCCTGGAGTTGCCTTTATTAAGCTGTATTGAAAATACACTTGCTTACGTCTCAGTTCTGCATCCCAGTTAAATGTACTAAGGTATCAGCATATCTTAAAATAGATGATAACCACCATGTAAAAGGACATGCACTTTAAGTTCAGTAGAGTTGGATTCAACTGAGAGCAGTAATGCGGGAAGATTTGGACCATCGCTTTATTTTAAAGATCATCATTTTGAATGACTTAAAACCTTTCTCTGGTGTTTCTAAAGAGGATTCGGAGTTTATTCTTGAATAATAACAATACATCTTTGAATCAAGCTGAAGCTATTGGGCCAGATTCTAAAAGCTCTTTACTCCAGAAATAAACAACTGAGACATTTCAATGTAGATGGTTCAGGGATGGAAATAAGACTTTTGCTGCACAGCAGTGTCACCCATTCCAGGTTTTACTACCAGCTTGATTAGCCACAGCGTATAGGCAACAAGCTCGGGTGTGTCTTATCAACTGCTTAGTAAAAATCCGGAATGGATCAAACTGCTATGCAACGGGAGTCTTACTTCCATCCTTGGGGTTACAAAGCAGTCCTTTCAGAATTGGAGTAAGCAGCTTTGAGAAGCAGGGTGTGCAGTGCAGTGCGGTGTGTGCAGTGCAGTGTGGTGTGCAGTGCGGTGTGCAGTGCGGTGTGTGCAGTGCAGTGCGGTGTGCAGTGCGGTGTGCAGTGCGGTGTGCAGTGCGGTGTGCAATGTGTTAGCAGAGCAGGGCTTCTACCTTGGTCCTCCTGGGAGGTATCGTTATAGTTGACCTGCTTGCGCACTCTCTTCCCCTTGCCCAGGTTCCTGGCCAGGTCTTCCTGCTGCTGCTCGTAGTGATGCCTCAGCAGCTTCTCCCAGTAATCAGGATCCACGTTCTCCTCCTGCTTGATAATCTCTCGCTGCACCTCCTCCTGCACACAGAGAGACCGGAGCACGTCAGGAGAGAGCAACCAGAGCCACAGGACACAAGACAGCCCCTCGTACACGCACAGGGGTTACAAGCATCAATCCAACATTTCAGAGAACTTATTACAACTGTCATTACACTTTACAGGGGTGGAAATAAGACTCCTGTTGCATAGCGGTTTGATCCATTCCTGGTTTTACTAAGCTTGTTACCTATACACAGTGGCTAATCAAGCTCATAGTAAAACCTGGAATGGGTGAAACTGCTAAGCAATAGGAGTCTTATGTCCATCCCTGCTATAACTGCACATGATAAAACAGCCACGACCACAGCAATCTCAGATTTGGAAGCGTGCCCATCGTGACTAGGTCAAGTGCATGACAGTTCATGTATTTTTTTTTTTTAAGGTGGAAGCGTGCAGTTCCCTGGCTCACCTCGCCATCCTCCTCCCGCACCACGTACTGCGCCACCTTAAAGGAGCTGAGGTACTCGTTCATGTTCTGCAGCTCTGTGTCGTCGGTGGCGTCCTGGCTGCGGTCCAGCAGTGTGGAGATGGCGTTGTCATCATAATGAATCACGTTGCCCTCCTCTCCGTCCTTATTGTCACCTGTGCAGGGGGGAGACAAGCAGCTCTCAGTACCAGAGCCAGAGACCTGCTGGTTCAGTACAGGAGGGGAGACTGGGCTGGTTCAGTACAGGAGAGGAGACGGGGCTGGTTCAGTACAGGAGGGGAGACGGGGCTGGTTCAGTACAGGAGAGGAGACGGGGCTGGTGCAGTACAGGAGAGGAGACGGGGCTGGTTCAGTACAGTACCCGTGGACAGCCCCTTATACAAATTTACCATGGTATTTCTGCACAGTATTTTACTATGGTTTGCCATTTTGTTCTATGCTTTATCATACCCCTCTGGGTTTTACAATGCATGCCTATGCTATACCACGCGTTCACTGTGCTTTAACTACACTTGGCCATGACTTTACAGGGATGTAAATAAGACTTCTATTGCAGAAGAGTCCCATCCTGGTCTTACTGTGAGTCTAATAAGACACACACCTGAGCTTGTTACCTGCACACACCGGGGCTAATCAAGCAGTAAAGTAAAAAACCTGGAATAGGTGACACTGCTCTGCGGTTGCTTTACTAGGGGAAGCTTTCCCAAGGGACAGGTGTGTGTGTCAGTGTCTGTGAGAGCAGGTTACCATTGGCCCGGGCTCCCTCCACATCGTCCTTGAACAGCTCCTCCGTGCCGAACTTGAGGATGTCATCGAGTTCCTGCTTGGACATGGAGCCGGTCTTGGAGCCCAGGCCAGGCCGCACCACCAGGTGGGTCAGCATCATCTTGCGCTTGGCCACCTGCGTGATGCGCTCCTCCACCGAGGCCCGGGTCACGAAGCGATAGATCATCACCTTCTTGTTCTGCCCGATCCGGTGAGCTCGGCTGAACGCCTGCCATGGAGACGCACGCACACGCACACACACACCACGGGCTCGTCAGACACTGTAAACGCTCAATCCTAACACACTGGGTAAAGCTCTGTAAATTCCCCAATCCTATTCACACATCAACACATTATTTCAAACTACTTCAAGCAATGCATTAGTGAAGGGCTCTTATGCAGTAAAGTACATTCCAATTCACTGTCAACATAGCCTGATTGTGAATTCTGCAATGGTGAAACAAGCCCAGAACACAGCAAGGGGGTTCACCTGGATGTCGTTGTGGGGGTTCCAGTCCGAGTCGTAGATGATGACCGTGTCGGCGGTCGCCAGGTTGATGCCCAGCCCCCCCGCCCGCGTGGAGAGCAGGAAGCAGAACTGCTGAGCGCCGGGAGCTGCACGGCACACCAGGCAAGAGGGAAGACAAGAGGGTGCTGACATCATGTGGCACACTCGGATACTGCATGCCCAACAACACAGCACCTACACACCTGCATACTGGCCATGGGACTAACCTTTTACATGTATGCATTTATGTATGTATGTCAGTGTGTGTGTGTGTGTATGCATGCATGTCTTTTTTCCACTTTCAAATGCACAACTAAGAATATGATAATTATTTTGTTTAACTTTGTATTTTACAGAGAGTTGAATTTGTAACAGACTGTCACTGGTAGACCCCTGTATCTTTTTCTCTAGGAAGCTCAAAGGGGCCAGGGATTGATGGCAGAAACCCCTTTAAGGACCAGTGGTAAGCGGACTCTCCCCGCCTGGGACCTGGCAGAGAAAGTCCCTCTCAAGCTGTTTGGAAAGCCGCTGGGCTCGGCAGCGCTGCTCTTACCATTGAAGCGGTCGATGGCTTCCTGCCGCAGCCCCCCCGTGATCCCCCCGTCGATCCTCTCGTACTTGTACCCCTCGTACTCCAGGAAGTCCTCCAGCAGGTCCAGCATCTTTGTCATCTGCAAGGCAAGCACAGCGAAGGGCAGGGCAGAGTTTAAACCAGAGCTTCAGTCAGGACCAGCTCAAGAGCAACTGCCTGAAAACGCACGCCAGCCCTGCACCCAGTCCTGTAGAACGACCTTCGTTAAATGTGCGTCACCATCACGATCAGGACCCAGGAGGATGTTAAATAAAGTGTTCCTCCTTTCTAGCTGCCATCAGTAAAGCCTACAGACTCAGGTGGGGCTTCGTCGCACTGTGATGCGTACGATCAGTTCAGAGCCGATTCACCGAGGTCGTTTCAATAACATCCCTAGAAAAGGGGAGGACTGGGTGCAGCAGGGCTGGCGGGTGTTTCCCTCTTATTTCTGGTTGGATACAGGCACTGTGTTGCTGTCTGACTCTGCAGGTTGCAATGGCAGTGATGCTGGTAGAAGCGACTCGCCTGTGAGAAGATGAGGACTCGGTGTCCTCCGTCCTTCAGCTTCCTCAGCATGGTCTGGAGCAGCGTGAGCTTCCCCGAGGACCTGACCAGCGAGTTCCCATCGTAGGAGCCGTTGGCGAGCACCGGAGCCTCCTGCATACAAACAGCACAGCAGAGTCACAAAGCCCCTCCAGCACCCAGCATCGTGCAAGCTGTCTTCTGTCAGCCTGATTCACCGAAAACCTTTTCAAAAACGGTACAGATTCGTAGAGTCGAAACCACTACAGTGACTACAGCTTACCATGGTTTTAAATTGTACCTCTCTCCGCTTTACAATACCTCTCTGTGCTTTACAATGCTTCCCTATGCTTTACCATACCTCTCTGTGCTTTACAATGCTTCCCTATGCTTTACCAGACCTCTCTGTGCTTTACAATGCTTCCCTATGCTTTACCAGACCTCTCTGTGCTTTACAATGCTTCCCTATGCTTTACCACACCCCTCTGTGCTTTACAATGCTTCCCTATGCTTTACCAGACCTCTCTGTGCTTTACAATGCTTCCCTGTGCTTTACCAGACCTCTCTGTGCTTTACAATGCTTCCCTATGCTTTACCAGATCTCTCTGTTCTTTACAATGCTTCCCTATGCTTTACCAGACCTCTCTGTGCTTTACAATGCTTCCCTATGCTTCACCATGCTTTAGCTCTGCTCTAATACACTTTACTATGCTTGTGCTTCAGGTGTCAGGGTATCCTGTAGCAGTGAAGGGGTCCCGTACCACAGCGGCGACGGGGAACAGGTAGGGGTGGTTGCAGCACTTCTTCAGGTCCATCATGATGTTGAGGAGAGACACCTGGTTCCCGCCCCCTTTCGAGTTCAGAGCCTCGAAGTTCCGCGTCAGGATGAACTTGTAGTACTTCCTGTGGGTCACAGAGTCCCCGAGTGAGAAATACAGCAAAGCAGGGCTGCAGGCTGCTTCATACTTCAGACAAGAGGCTAGAGCTCAGACTGGAGAGACTAGAGCTCAGACTGGAGAGGCTAGAGCTCAGACTAGAGAGACTAGAGCACAGACTGGAGAGACTAGAGCTCAGACTGGAGAGGCTAGAGCTCAGACTAGAGAGACTAGAGCTCAGACTAGAGAGACTAGAGCTCAGACTGGAGAGGCTAGAGCTCAGACCGGAGAGGCTAGAGCTCAGACTGGAGAGGCATGAACCAGCCCACTGACTCCCATTGCATAGCAGATTGATCCAAGCCTGGTTTCACTATGAGTTTAATCAGACACACCCGAGCTTGTTACCCACACACTGTGGCTAATCAAGCTCATATTAATGGAATGAGTGAAACTGCTCTGCAATCGGAGCCTTATTTTGATGTCTATAATGTACTGAATGGGCCTCTGTATCTCCCCCTGGTTCAGCCCCACACTCACTTCTGCATGGGGCTCAGCTCCACCCGCACGATCAGCTCCGTCTTGGACGGCATGTTCTTGAAGACGTCGGCCTTCAGCCTCCTCAGCATGTGGGGCCCCAGCAGGTCGTGCAGCTTCTTGATCTGGTCCTCCTTCGAGATGTCGGCGAACTCCTCCAGGAATCCGTCCAGGTTACTGCAACGGAGGAGAGAACACCCAGAACCTCAGAAACATTCCATCCCGGTTCTGAGGAGGAACTACAGCACGGGAAACCGAGTCAAGCAGATACACGTTTCAGCCACTGCCTTCTTCAGTATGCGCTCGGAAACGGTCGTCTTCTCCACTTGGTTTCTTTACAGTTTCACTAATGAAACAGAGCACCGCGGACAAAGAGGAAATCCGTGATCTGGCACGAAAGCCACGCGCCAACTGTGAGCTCAAATTAGACCTGCCTGAGCCTGTGAACTGTATTCATCTCTCAAGATCAGTTAACAGCTCATTTGGCCCGGATTTACCGATTGCAGGAAATAATTCACAAAATAATATTTCGTCTGAAAGGGAGATTGTCCTAAATGCAGTCGTCACAGACACGTCAGAGCTTTGCAAGACTGGGCTGGCCAGTATCCCAGCTCTCCGTGCCTGCTGCCCTGTGTGCCTTGGAGCCCTGTTTGAAGTGACCGCGGCTGGCTTACTTGAACCTCTCGGGGGTGAGGAAGTTGAGCAGGTGGAAGAGCTCCTCCAGGTTATTCTGCAGGGGGGTCCCAGTCAGCAGCAGCTTGTAGTAGATCTTGTAGCCGTTCAGCACTCGAAAGAACTGCGGAGAGACGAGAGGAGAAGCGGAGCGCTAACTAGCCAGTTTTACATGCGCTTACTGGGCTAGTGCAGGAGCCTCACCAGGGTTAGTACAATGAATCTAAAACATAACCATCAGCATGGAGCAGAACAGTAAAAATGGAGAAGAAAAAAAGTCACATACAGCTTTCACACAGGTTTAAGATGAAATGAAAGGGTCATTCTTTGGTTTGCAGACGTGCACAGACACCTGCCTTTGACTGATTGTTCTTGAGCCGGTGAGCCTCGTCCACCACCAGGCAGGCCCACTCGATGGAGCCCAGGATGGCCTGGTCGATGGTGATCAGCTCGTAGGAGGTGAGCAGCACGTGGAACTTGATCGGAGTGTCCTTCTGCAGGGAGGCAAGAGCAGCAGTGAGACACGAGAGAGGCACGAGGCAGCAGGAGCTGCACACTCCAGCCCTTACAAGAGTCTACCACTGTATTTCTGGGGTTTCCCCCATGCTGTCCCCATGGTTACACTGCGTTTACCATCGTTTACCCTGATTTGCCATGTTTTTTTATATTTTTTTATATGCTTTACCACACCTCTCTGTGCTTTACAATGCTTCCCTATGCTTTACCAGACCTCTCTGTGCTTTACAATGCTTCCCTGTGCTTTACCACACCTCTCTGTGCTTTACAATGCTTCCCTATGCTTTACCAGACCTCTCTGTGCTTTACAATGCTTCCCTATGCTTTACCAGACCTCTCTGTGCTTTACAATGCTTCCCTATGCTTTACCAGACCTCTCTGTGCTTTACAATGCTTCCCTATGCTTTGCCATGCTTTCGCTGTGCTGTGTTACACTTTGCTGTGCTGTTACTGTGGCGACACTTTTAGAGCAAGTTTATTGAAGCAAGTTTCAAGCCCCCGCGGCACTCCTACCTTCATGCGAAAGACCTTGCGGCCCATCTTGACGGGGGTCTCTTCGAAGGAGAACTCGTTCTCGCGGATGACCGCACGGCTGTCCTTGTCCCCTGTGTAGGTGACCACGTAGAAGTCCGGCGCCCACATCTCGAACTCGCGCTCCCAGTTGATGATGGTGGACAGCGGGGCGCTGACCAGGTACGGCCCCTTGGAGTGTCCCTGAGCGGCAAATCAAACAGTTAACATGTCGCGGGTAGAGTGACCGCTATTGCAGTCTGGACTAGAGCCTCTGCCTGCTGAAACTGTGCAAAACCAGAGACCCAATACATGACATATTAACTGATTATTATGAATCGCAAAAACTAAGATTGCACTCATGAACTGCTATTGCAAGCCCAGAGCCACAGAGTCTGGTTGGATCCCCCTGCAAGCCCAGAGCCACAGAGTCCGGTTGGATCCCCCTGCAAGCCCAGAGCCACAGAGTCTGGTTGGATCCCCCTGCAAGCCCAGAGCCACAGAGTCTGTCTGGATCCCCCTGCAAGCCCAGAGCCACAGAGTCCGGTTGGATCCCCCTGCAAGCCCAGAGCCACAGAGTCTGGTTGGATCCCCCTGCAAGCCCAGAGCCACAGAGTCTGTCTGGATCCCCCTACAAGCCCAGAGCCACAGAGTCTGGTTGGATCCCCCTGCAAGCCCAGAGCCACAGAGTCTGGTTGGATCCCCCTGCAAGCCCAGAGCCACAGAGTCTGGTTGGATCCCCCTGCAAGCCCAGAGCCACAGAGTCTGGTTGGATCCCTCTGCAACCCAGAGCCACAGAGTCTGGCTGGATCCCCCTGCAAGCCCAGAGCCACAGTGTCTGGTTGGATCCCCCTGCAAGCCCAGAGCCACAGAGTCTGGTTCCGGGCTCGGGCACCGAGGCCCAGCCGAGAGCGCTGCCCACCTCTCTGTAGAGCGAGTAGAGGAAGACGATGGTCTGCACGGTCTTGCCCAGCCCCATCTCGTCTGCCAGGATGGTGTCGGTGCCCTGCGCCCAGGAGAAACGCAGCCAGTTCAGCCCCTCCAGCTGGTAGGGGTGCAGGCTGCCCCCCGTCGAGTCGATGTACCACGGCTGCTTGTCGAACTTGATTGTCGGCTGAAAGAGAGAAGGCGGGAGGGGAAGCTTAAAGAGCTACAGAATGCACAGCCTGCGCTGTTAATAACCAGCATGGTAACGAATTGAGGGATGTTCAATTCAATCCCTGGACAGAAACAAAACGTTAAACTGAAACATCTTTCTTCAAACGCTAGTAACGTAGTTAGCAGCAGTGAAAGCCGAACTGCTGAACTAAAAAGAACTAAAAAAAAAAGACATTTCGAATCTAAGTCTATATCAATGCCTTCAAGGACTATAAAGCATTTTAGTTTTTTTGTTTATTAATGTAGCCATTTTTTATGGCCAGTCAACTGAAGCAGCTTCACTGCCCCCCCTGATCACCGTGTAGTTGAAGTTTTGCTGGTCACTCACGTCCACATTGGGCGTCTCCGGGGGCTTATCGTCCTTCATCTTCCTCCCCTTCTTGATCCCTGGGGGTCGGATGTCCTCTCCCAGCATGAGGTCCCTGCAGAGCCCCGGAGCACACAGAGAGAGATCAGCACCTCCCACACCACAACCCTCAGCTCCGGGTCAGCTTTACCATGACCTGTTCTGCAATGCAATTCTTCTGAGTGGATATTACTGCAATAGATCTGGTCAAAGCGCCCTTAACACAGAAAACATCAACGCAATATAAATTAAAAAATAAATAAATATAATAAATAAATTTAATTTGCAACAACAACTCGGAAAGATTGCAAAAAAAAACCAAACGAAGCATGGGCCGAGTAAAATCCAGTAAAAACTATAAAGTCACTCAATGGCGTGGAAGGCTGGCGTGCCTCCGCTGTGTGTGTGTGTGTGTGTGTGAATGATGTCTCACCTGTGATTCCAGTAGGCTTGTTTGAAATGGTTGTACTCTGGAATGTCAAAGTCGTCGATCTCCCAGGTAGACTGATCGTAAGGCAAGTCTCTCCACTTGATCAGGTAGTGGACATCTCCATTGTTATCGAAGCTGCAGAATGACAAGCAAACAGACAGGTTTGTACTATTTAATGACACACCTGGGCGTGTTACTGTGCCTATAAGGCTGTCCAGGGAACTGGTCCTTCATATTTGACAGGTTTATTGCATTTGTATGTCGTCAGGCGCAGGGCTGCTGGCTTGTCAGCAGCTAGATGTGTTCCATTGGGAGGTGGAGGCTTCTCTGTGTGCTCCTGCTCTTTGATTCTGTAGAAGAACTGAAATCTACACTTAAAACACACTTATATCATTAACTGTTAACTTAGAATGGATGTTTCACATGCATTTATACATTGTAACGGGTTTTGTATTAACTTTTAAAAACGGCTTTCTTTTTTTAAATGCTGTTTCTAATGTATATATTTTTCTTATTTATTATTCTTTATATGTGATTGGTTGATTTCTGACAGGCGATTTATAAACTGACACCCTCTCTAAAGAAGTCCTAGGGGGACCCCACTGTGATCTGCTAGCGAGTTGTATTCGTCGGGTTTCGTTCGGTGTCGTGCAGATGATCTCTGAAAAGCGGTTCCTGGAGGGGGAGCAGCTGCAGGCTCTGGATGATGGTCTGGCTGAGTGGAGGAAGCTACTCTGCAGGGCCCTGGTATTACAGAGCGTGTCGGTGTCTGGATGAGAGACAGAGCTGTGAGGAGCTGCTGTATCTCTCCGGATTAGTGTCAGTGCTTGAGGAGGAGGAGGCTTGGCACAGCTACCACAGACTCCCAGCAATACATCCGACTGCACTTCAGCACAGACAAAAAGAGCACGTATGCAACACGACTCAGACTGATGCTGTTTATAAAGGGGTGCTGTGGAGGCTTCCGACCGCTTTGCAACACGGACGCAGCCCCCAGCGTGCCACTGGTTTGAAAGAGATGCTGCGATGTGTATCTGCCGACCCCACTGAACAACAGCACTTGAACGGTATTCAGTAGCAGCCAGGGGGGAATCACTTTTCAAATTGAACCCAATCATGTTCTGTAAATGTACGCCTGATTCCTAAATACACAGTCCCATATTTTCCCCTATGGGCCAATCTGCCCAGTGTGGGTTAGAAAGACTGGATCAGCTCGCCTCCCAGTCCCAGTCCCATTTCTACTCCCCCTCCCCCTCCCCCCTGACCTGTGGTTGAAGACCCTGTGAATGATCATCCACTCTGGTTTGATCCCGTAGCGGTAGAAGCGCTCCTCCATGAGGGCGTACTGGGGGTCCTTGCTCTTGCGCTTCTCACTCTTCATCTCCTCGTTCTCCGAGCCGTAGTCGTAGGGGGGGGGCTCGTCCATGTCGTTCTTGCGCTGGTAGTTGCGATACATCACCGTGTGGTACAGCTCCAGCTGAGAGGGAGGGGCAGCAGACAGAGGAAATACAGATTTTAAATTAAGTGGGTGTGGATCGTTAACCCTTTGCGGTCCATTTATTAATCGCGCGTCAGGCACGCCAGGTCTAATTAATTTTCACACGCGCAGTTAATTTTATACGCGCTGTTTAAAAGTATTTTTTTTCACAGTCAAACGGGTTTAAATGGCCCTGCATATCAACAAAGCACACACTAGGCATCTCCAGCCCCGCCCCACCCTTTAGTTTGCTATAGCGTTCAGCTATGTAAGAAATAAATAATAATAATAATAATAGTCGTACATACCGATCGATCATCTCCGGATCACTCGTTTTATCAACAAACTCCTCAATAATGTGATCCAAGTCATTATTTTATTACTATAACATCTGAAAAAAGCTCTGCAAATGTCCATGATAGTCTCAGTGCGCTGACGCACTCAGCCAGCTTGTTTACTATGAACGCCCCGTTATCTGATACCTGATACCATGTATGACTATTCATGAAATACGCCTTTTTTTTTTTCCCGACTTGTCTCGGCTCCTGTCGCTCCCACTCGGCAATTGAATGGTTTTCTCGGCTTTTTCCGGAGAAAAAACGACTAAACACCCGTTTATTGCGTTGCTATAATGATGTCGGACCCAGTCCGACAAAGGACCTGTGAGGAATAATTGCAATGTCGGACCCAGTCCGACAATGGACCGCAAAGGGTTAATGATGTGTACAACGAATAATAATAAAAAAAAAAAAAGTTCCCCGATCATGTTTATTGCAAGAGCTTCGGTTTTCAGAAATTGCTTTTCCGTAGCATTTAAATGAAAAGTGTGGCGGGCGAAGCCTTTAAACTTCATCTGCGATGGTTCTGCAGTCCTGGCTGGAGCTGGCACTCACCTGCAGCTCACTGACCCACGAGCAGTGCCAGTAGGACAGCCCGGCCCACTTGACATACAGCTCCCTCTCAGGGTGCCCCTTCAGGGGCGGCTGGGGCCGGGGGGCCCTGGGATCCGGAGCTCCAGAGGCTGGGGGGCACTCCGGTGGCAGGGGGGGCTCCCCCCATATCCAGTGCAGGATCCGCTGAACCTTCCCTTTCAGGGGCGGGCACTGGAAACCAAACGAAAGACAAGACATCATGACTCTGTGTTTGAGTGGATACAGGCAGTCTCATGTGGCTGGGCTGTGGGATAGCAGTGCTTGAACAGCCCAGGGCGATGGTAGTAAGTGGGTAGCACAAAAACAATCATTGAGAGACGGAAGACTTAACTGCGTCACTCACCATGCATCGCGGGCACAGCCACTCCCCATTGGGTATCTCTGGCAGGGGCGGGTTGAGGCAGTGGAGGTGGTAGGAGGAGGGGCAGGTGTCGCAGCACAGCAGCTCCCCCCCGTCCTTGCACACCCGGCAGAACTCCAAGTGGTCGTCCTCTTCCTCCTCCCCCATCTCCTCCTCTTCCTCCTCTTCCTCCTTGGGCTCCCACTGGATCCCTTCCTTCTCCTGCCGGCACACAACCTGCTGTTAGACACCTTGAGGAACCAACGTGACTACAAACAACTCCAATGGAAAACTCCTGAGAATTCACGTCAAGTAGACACATTCTTCAGGTTATGTTTTACAAACATAATGGATCTTGAGTTTATCTCTTGTCACTGCAGTGTGCTTTCTTTACAGGGGACCTCAAACCCGCATTTTCAACATGCTTTGGTTTCTAGTGCACATAACGGCAGTACTCTCCCAGAGAATCAGATTTTAGACCAGTCTGGGTTAACTTATCGTTTATAGTTTATTACGGGTTCTTATCCAAACCGATCGGAGCCCAGAACTCAAGCTTCCCCATGAAATATCTTGAAGGAAATCTTGCCGATCTGGTACATTTTGCTAACATGCTAATGAACTCAATCCGGTTCAATCTGACCCCTTGACCGGAGGTTTGCTTACGCAGTGCGGGCAGCTCCACTTCCCCTCAGGAGCCTTCTCCAGCTCGGGATCCAGGCACACCAGGTGGTAGGCTCGAGGACAGGTGTCGCACAGGATGATCTCTCCGCCCTGCTGGCACACCTCGCAGTAATCCTGGTGATCCGTCTCGTAACCGTCCCCTTCTTCAACTCGGGAAAACACAGAGCAGACATGCAATCACCACAGCTCACAGAGACCAGACCCTCAAACACAGAGCAGACATGCAATCACCACAGCTCACAGAGAGAGACCAGACCCTCAAACACAGAGCAGACATGCAATCACCACAGCTCACAGAGACCAGACCCTCAAACATAGAGCGGACATGCAATCACCACAGCTCACAGAGACCAGACCCTCAAACACAGAGCAGACATGCAATCACCACAGCTCACAGAGACCAGACCCTCAAACACAGAGCAGACATGCAATCACCACAGCTCACAGAGACAGACCAGACCCTCAAACACAGAGCAGACATGCAATCACCACAGCTCATAGAGACCAGATCCTCAAACACAGAGCAGACATGCAATCACCACAGCTCACAGAGACCAGACCCTCAAACACAGAGCAGACATGCAATCACCACAGCTCATAGAGACCAGATCCTCAAACACAGAGCAGACATGCAATCACCACAGCTCACAGAGAGAGACCAGACCCTCAAACACAGAGCGGACATGCAATCACCACAGCTCACAGAGAGAGACCAGGCCCTCAGAGTTGCTGACACTGTAACTACTAAGCACATGTTAAAAAGCCCCAGTCTTACTCTTCTTTTTTTTCTGCTGGCCCTTGCGCCCCTTCCTCTTCTGCTGCAGGGAGGCCTCGGAGCGCACCGAGGTGCTGTGGATGCTGCCCTCGTCGAAATCAGACTCCTCCCGCTCATCCTCCTCGCTCTGTGAAACACAAGCGCTCGGCATTACAGGGCCTGCACTGCAGGGGAGTGAGAGGGGAGAGAGAGAGGAGGGAGAGAGGGGGAGTGAGAGAGGAGGGAGAGAGGAGGGAGTGAGGGGGCAGAGAGGTGGAGTGAGGGGGGAGAGAGGAGGAGAGAAGAGGGAGAGAGGGGGAGCGATGGGAGTGAGAGGGGAGAGATGAGGGAGTGAGGGAGGAGGGAGAGAGGGGGAGTGAGAAAGGAGGGAGTGAGGGGTAGCGAGGGGGTAGAGAAGGGGAGCGAGGGGAGAACAAGGGGGAGTGAAGGGGAGAGAGGGGAGAGAAGGGGAGAGGGGGTAGAGAAGGGGAGAGAGGGGGCGAGCGAGGGTGGGAGCGAGGGTGGGAGTGAGGGTGGGAGTGAGGGGGTAGCGAGGGTGGGAGCGAGGGTGGGAGTGAGGGGGTAGCGAGGGTGGGAGCGAGGGTGGGAGTGAGGGGGTAGCGAGGGTGGGAGCGAGGGTGGGAGCGAGGGGGGTAGCGGGGGGGTAGAGAAGGGGAGAGAGGGGGCGAGCGAGGGTGGGAGTGAGGGGGTAGCGAGGGTGGGAGTGAGGGGGTAGCGACGGTGGGAGTGAAGGAGCGATCTCGTACCGAGGAGCTCTTTTTCCTCTTGCTCCCGAACCCGCCCAGTCTGATTTTCATCTTCTTGCCCTTGCCTTTCTTTTTGGCTTCCTTCGTGTTTTTACTTTTCTTTCTCGCCCCCGGGCCTGGAAGAGAGGACAGCCAGGAATGAAATTACAATAACACAACAGCGACGAGGGCATGCAATAAACAAAACAGCTGAAAAGACAGAATGAAAGAAATAAAGAAGAAAAAAAAAGAAAGAACATATAAATTAGGAAGAGAGAGAAAAAGACAGAAAGAACAAATAAGTCAGGAAAAAAAAGCACAAAAGAAAAACAGAGGAAGAAAAAAGGAAAGTGAACCAGGCTCCCGACGTCTGGCGGTTACCTTTCCCTTCTTTGGTCTTGGCTTTCCTGACTGCTCCAGGCTGCGCGGGCTGAGGGACGGGCGGGGACACAGCCACGGTTTCCACGGCAGCAGCCACGGCCGCGGCGGCAGCGGCGGCAGACAGGCCCTTGAACGGGTTGTTGCTGCTGAACTCGCGCCACTTCGCACCCAGGACCGTCATCATCTTAGACATGGGGATCTTGGGGTTCTTCTTGGCAATGAGAGGCCTGGGGAGGCACAGAGCAGACTTTCAATGTGCTGTGTTACACTCTGCTGTGCTTTCACTGTGCTGTGTTACACTCTGCTGTATTACTCTCTGCTGTGCTTTCACTGTGCTGTGTTACACTCTGCTGTGCTTTCACTGTGCTGTGTTACACTCTGCTGTGTTACTCTCTGCTGTGCTTTCAATGTGCTGTGTTACACTCTGCTGTGCTTTCACTGTGCTGTGTTACACTCTGCTGTGCTTTCACTGTGCTGTGTTACACTCTGCTGTGTTACACTCTGCTGTGCTTTCACTGTGCTGTGTTACACTCTGCTGTGCTTTCACTGTGCTGTGTTACTCTCTGCTGTGCTTTCACTGTGCTGTGTTACACTCTGCTGTGCTTTCACTCTGCTGTGTTATTCTCTGCTGTGCTTTCACTCTGCTGTGTTACACTCTGCAGTGCTTTCACTGTGCTGTGTTACACTCTGCTGTGCTTTCACTGTGCTGTGTTTTCACTGTGCTGTGTTACTCTGCTGTGCTTTCACTGTGCTGTATTACTCTGCTGTGCTTTCACTGTGCTGTGTTACTCTGCTGTGCTTTCACTGTGCTGTGTTACACTCTGCTGTGCTTTCACTGTGCTGTGTTACTCTCTGCTGTGCTTTCACTGTGCTGTGTTACACTCTGCAGTGCTTTCACTCTGCTGTGTTACTCTCTGCTGTGCTTTCACTGTGCTTTGTTACACTCTGCTGTGTTACACTCTGCTGTGCTTTCACTGTGCTGTGTTACACTCTGCTGTGCTTTCACTCTGCTGTGTTACACTCTGCTGTGCTTTCACTGTGCTGTGTTACACTCTGCTGTGCTTTCACTCTGCTGTGTTACTCTCTGCTGTGCTTTCACTGTGCTGTGTTACACTCTGCTGTGCTTTCACTGTGCTGTGTTACACTCTGCTGTGCTTTCACTCTGCTGTGTTACACTCTGCAGTGCTTTCACTGTGCTGTGTTACACTCTGCTGTGTTACTCTCTGCTGTGCTTTCACTGTGCTGTGTTACACTCTGCTGTGCTTTCACTGTGCTGTGCTTTCACTCTGCTGTGTTACACTCTGCTGTGCTTTCACTGTGCTGTGTTACACTCTGCTGTGCTTTCACTGTGCTGTGTTACTCTCTGCTGTGCTTTCACTGTGCTGTGTTACACTCTGCTGTGCTTTCACTGTGCTGTGTTACACTCTGCTGTGCTTTCACTGTGCTGTGTTACACTCTGCTGTCTTTCACTGTAGGAACTTTTCCAAGGCTTCGTTTACCAGGATTTTTTTAACCCTCCCTCCGGTCAGAACCCTGAACCCTGTGCTTCTTACCTCAGGAACTGGCTGAAAGCTTTGTAGTTTGTCAAAGTGTGGTAGTCCTCCTCTGTGAAGGCATAGTCCACGTTCTCCAGCCCCCACTCCTCCATCAGCTGAGCAGAGGACTTGGGCTCCTGAAGGACAGTTTCACAGCGATGATTAAAAGAAGACACCTTTTTATTACTGCAACCACTTTTCATTTTTGCAAACTCATCTTACATGAAGCTAATTCAAAACTAAAGACACAGCTATGTCTGAAAGCGTCTTTAATGCTATAGTTTAGTCAGGCCACCTTTGGATCAATAAAGTCCACTTTTCTTGAAGTCGCATTCACACACTTTCTTTTGTCAAGCATGGAGCCCAATAACCCGCAGAAGCCACGGGGTGTTGTGATAAATGTGCCCAGTACTGTATGACAGGGACAGTGATGGTGGGAGACCCCTCCTCTCACCTTGAGCCCCACATCCTCCTCTTCCTCCTCCTCCTCCTCCTCGTCTTTCTTTTTCCGCCTGGTCTTCTTCTCCTTCTTCTCCCTGGGTTTCTTCTTCTTCTTGATGGGGGAGTAGTCACTGCCCTCGCTCTCCGACCTGTCCCCCTCCAGCTCTTTCAGACACATGGGCGCCGCCTCCTCCTCACTACCGCCCCCCTGTGGACACACACATTCACGCACAGCTCAGCACAGCAGAACAAAACCCCCAACCTGTTTCACAGCTGTTTGGACACGTGCAGCGTTTCCTTTGCATTGGTTTCCCCCTTGTGCATTGCACACAGTGAATCTGTGAATGGGAGCATTAAGCAGTATACAAGGATGTACATTAGGCTGAACTGAAACTAGCTTTTTAATGCGAAGAACGGTTCTCAGGTTGGGAATAATGACCATTGTGCAGCAGTTTGAATCATTCTAAGTTCAGTACTTTTACAATACTGGCATTTGTGATATTCACTGTAGACAGAGTGAAAGTTACTTTTTAAAATGGTGTTTGTGAAATGCTCTAAGCTCCAGACTTGAGACAAAGCAAAAAAAAATAATAATAATAATAATAATAATAATAATAATAATAATAATAATAATACAGTATAGCGACTATTCCAAGGAGAATTACACCCCTACCTGCAACCTAGTAATGGGACCACAGCCACTAACTGGAATTAAAACAAAGGAAGGGGCTCTGTAATTAGAACAGTTTTGTCCTGCTTATCTGAAATGAAATGTATCTAAGAAATACAGACATGAATTAATGAGTGCCTAGCACAGTGCAGCTTTTAAAATGCATAATAAGCATGCTGCATAACGATGTGGAACAGGAGAGGGCTTGCGATTCATTAACAAAACATTCACCAAATTACACATGTTTAAACTGTGCCAATATGCCACAGTTTAGATCAACTGCGTAATAATAATACTAATAATAACAATAATAATAATAATATATTTCTGCAGGTATTAACAGTGCTTTGTTTCATAATAAAACACTGGAATATAGCTGTTGTTTGTGGCTGTGCTCAGTGTACAGTGCAGACCCTGCCAGATTCACAGAGCTGCTGTGCTCAGGTAGGAGTGTACAGTGCAGACCCTGCCAGATTCACAGAGCTGCTGTGCTCAGGTATGAGTGTACAGTGCAGACCCAGTCAGATTCACTGAGCTGCTGTGCTCAGGTAGGAGTGTACAGTGCAGACCCAGCCAGATTCACAGAGCTGCTGTGCTCAGGTATGAGTGTACAGTGCAGACCCAGCCAGATTCACAGAGCTGCTGTGCTCAGGTATGAGTGTACAGTGCAGACCCAGCCAGATTCACAGAGCTGCTGTGCTCAGGTATGAGTGTACAGTGCAGACCCAGCCAGATTCACAGAGCTGCTGTGCTCAGGTAGGAGTGTACAGTGCCGACCCAGCCAGATTCACAGAGCTGCTGTGCTCAGGTAGGAGTGTACAGTGCAGACCCAGCCAGATTCACAGAGCTGCTGTGCTCAGGTATGAGTGTACAGTGCAGGCCCAGCCAGATTCACAGAGCTGCTGTGCTCAGGTATGCGTGTACAGTGCAGACCCAGCCAGATTCACAGAGCTGCTGTGCTCAGGTATGAGTGTACAGTGCAGGCCCAGCCAGATTCACAGAGCTGCTGTGCTCAGGTATGAGTGTACAGTGCAGACCCAGCCAGATTCACAGCAGCAGCAGCAGCAGCAGGAGCCAGACGAGCACTTTCTCATCAAGCAGCCCATCTGTGTTGCTATGGTTACTGGACTGTACAGTGCCTGGACTTTTCCGCCCGCAGCCAATGAGAGCGCAGCATCCAATCAGATGCGTTTGCATAACGAGCTTGTTATGTGGCCAGCCATCGTAGCGAGCGGCTGTACTCTACAGCATGTCTAGACAACACTGGGGGGGGAGGGGGGGGACCGCAGCACCTCATCTCACTCACAATACAATAGAGATGGAAATATGAACAGTCTGAGGGAGTGTGCTGTAGAGCAGACTAAGACAATTCAAATGAAACTCAGAATCTGACAGCACATTGACGAAAGGTGTATAAAATTATAGGGCTGCGTTAATCAAGCATTAGCACACCAGTGAGAAAAGCCAATGGCATCACAGTGTTTTACACTGAATTAAATTCCAGCAGGGTTCTGGTGACATTGTAAACCGAGACAGCGCGCCCTGTTGACACTCCAGTTGGTTTATATTCCCCAATGATCACTTTCAGTTTAGCCCGTCAATACAGTACAAAATTGCCTGATTAGAACTGCGCTGTTTATGTCCCACTGTGTGAAGCCACATGGTCCACCTGTGCCTTGCTTGAAAAACAGGCTCATGGTCTGTGCAGAAAGGGGCAGGGTTCAAGTTGAACACAATGCAGCTGGCAATGGCAGGAATGCATTCCACTGCTTCCTCAAATCTCGACTGACCACAGGGCTGTGTGCTCTCCTGTACTGCAGTCACTGCTGCTGAAAGGGTAGATGAGGAGCACACTGGAGTCACCAGAGCACGCCACCTACTGGTGCCGTGTGTACTGCATGCTGCTGGCAATCAATTTTCATGCTGTGTGTTCACCAAAGCAGAAACGCTCACACTGTCAGCCTGTCACTGATATGCACTGCTATTCTTTCAAGGCAATGAAGCTGGATCCAGTCTTGAGAAGCCAGACGCCACCTTGACATCACTGGCTGCTTATTCAAGGTACCTCCCTCGTTCGCTTGTATGGAGCAATACTGTAAGCGGCTGGTAAAAGCAGGTGGCCACTCACAAGAGATTATTAGAGATGGGAAGATTTCATCTTCTACGGCGTTACAATGCAAACAAAAAAAACAAGTTTGCTCTTAACGTCCACAGATGTTGTAAGTTAACACATTTTAAAGTTCAGCTGTCGGGGGGCTGCTTCAGTGAGAAAGGTTAGCTGAATAATACTGTGTGTATCCCCCCTCCGCTGAACATGCCTCTGCAGGACTGCACTGCTTCACAGGCCCCAGGAGAAATCCACGCTTAAATAAACAGAGGCTGACTCGAGCTGCAGGTCAATAGCAAGATTTATTCACCGGAGTGGCAGGAACAGCGTCCGAGGTGAAGCGGAGGTCAATATTTACCACAGAGAGCAACAGATCTTACTGCTGACAAGTGAGCCAGTGGAATCGATGTGTGTGCGTGTGCGTCTGTCTCAGTGTGTGTCTCAGTGTGTGTGTGTGTCTGTGTATGTTTGTGTGTGTCTCAGTGTGTGTGTGCGTGTGCGTCTGTCTCAGTGTGTGTGTATGTTTGTGTGTGTCTCAGTGTGTGTGTATGTGTCTGTCTCAGTGTGTGTGTATGTTTGTGTGCGTCTCAGTGTGTGTGTGCGTGTGTGTGTGTCTCAGTGTAACCCTAACACAAAAGTGAATGTTTAACTTATTAAATGTAAATTAATACCCTTAATACTACTCCTACTACTACTACTCTTACTAATAATACTAATAATGCTATTTATGCTAACCCTAATGATGGTAATTGAGTATCAGCATCACTGCCATGGCTTTATGCTACTGAATTGATTGAAATGACTCTCAGTAAGAGAAGTGTCAGCACATCACCTCCTTCTTCCTCTTGCTCAGCTGGGTGGTTTTTCCCTGCTTGGGTTTGCACGGCTTCTTCTTCTTGGGCTGCTGTTTGACGGGGTCGTCCTCTCTGAAGAATCCCTGGAGAGCAGCGAGGGGCACTGGTGCCGGCTCTGCTTCATCCTCCTCCTCCTCCTCCTCGTCTGGGGAAACAACAACAGCAGAGAAATAAGCGAGACCCCCAGCGAGCGGGCCAGGGGCACTGTAGGGATGCAACGATACACTGATCTCACAGGACCCCCAGCAAGCGGGCCGGGGCACTGTAGGGGTGCAACGATACACTGATCTCACAGGACCCCCAGCGAGCGGGCCAGGGGCACTGTAGGGGTGCAATGATACACTGATCTCACAGGACCCCCGGCGAACGGGCCGGGGCACTGTAGGGGTGCAACGATACACTGATCTCACAGGACCCCTAGCGAGCAGGCCGGGGCACTGTAGGGGTGCAACGAGAAAAAACATAACTGGACATTCCAAATCTGGGGGGGGGGGAAAATAAATAAAAATAATAATTGGTCACTCTAAATAAAAAATAAATAAATAAATAAAAAAGGAATCAAACATTTAAAAGGTAAATTGTACATTATATAAGCAAAGGGCAGGAATGGCTCACCGCTGTAATTCCATCTGAGGGGGAATTTTTTGATCCCTCAGACCCCCTTGATGGGTTTGCAGTGTTATAATACAGGGCCGGGATCACGCCTATGCTTCACGGGAAGTAAAACAGAGTGCAGGATCCTTGTTCAGAAGTCAAGGAGTGCTGCAGACTTCTTAAGGAGCCAATGTAGGTCAGTGTTGTAGAAACATCCAGACTGGAAATCGTGGTCTTATTACTAATTTACAACCCAGACGAGAGGCATCGCAAACACATGCTGCTTCCTGAAGTCTTTCTAATCCCCTTTCTCCACCAGATCTCATTCCCCTCACAGCGCTGTGCAGAAACCCCTATTCCAACAGTAATTACCTTCAAGAAATCGGAAGTTGTTCAGGTATTAATTAAAAGCGATTAAACGTGTTCATCACTCAACACAAAACAACGGCGTCCGTAATTTGGGAGGAACTAAATCATTGAATCAACAGAGTTATGCAACACAGAATGTGTTACTACTGTACCATACGAAAAACCAAAACCCTTATCTGCTGTTAGCCACTGGAGATTTTGAAATGTCACATTTTTCCATTTTTGTCAGTCTTTTGTCAAGTCTACGGATAACTAGAAAGCGCTGTGTAATTCAATATGATAACGCAACATTATTCAGCAGGTTTCATTCGACTTTATGAAGCAAAACGAGTTCATTCTACAGGGTGATGCAAGGAAGACAGACTGGGGGAACGCACTGGGACTCAGCCCGCTTGTCATTAGAATGGGGGCCCCCATACTGAGAGAACAGGCTGCAGATCTTGTGCAGGTCAGCTGCCCTCTTGTTACGGGCCGTGTGGAGAGACATGGACACCAGCAAGGACCTGACCTTCCAACAAGGGCTCAGCAGCTCGGAGAGGCATTACATACTGCGTGCAGCTTACAGGAAAATGCATTAGCCCGCAGACAGGATAGCTGCAGAGATATCAAGTTAATGGTGCTCCGACCACTAATGCACAGACTTTTACAACGTGCATCTCATTACAGCCTCTATTTTAGTTTGTATTTATTTAGACGTACTGCACAGAATCTAAATGACACTCAGGGTTGGTATGACCTTTCAGAGTCCTGCTGCAGCACTGTCCCTAACCTCCAAAATTGTGGTTGTGTTTTCAGAGATGCCAGCGCATCAACACAGAGTATAATGAGCCTGTTCTGGCTTTGTCATTGTGTGTACGGCTGAATGCTGCCTCCCCTCTATATTGGGAGAGGGGGCAGTGATAGGAGTATTTTAAAAAAAGCCAACACACGAAAAGCTACGAGCAACAAACGTGTGACATGAAGAGCAATCACCTAGGGAGAGAGTCTGCACATCTGCTTATTTCTTGTATCGGGGTAATTGGTATAGCATGGTAAAAGCATGCCGAAGTGTGGTAAAAACACACAGGGCAAGCATGAGACTTGAGATAGGAGTACGATGGTAAACATCACTGCGGAACATGACCCAGCTGGAGTGAGCGTCAGTGTTTATTATTTGTTAACAGCCTGTCAAGAGTTTTAAACCCAATACTTCCCACTCAAAAACTCCAGTTCTGCTTAGCAAATCAGATTGTGGAGCTCCTTACATTAACTGCCTTCAAAAGAAACACTTTCAATTTTTTTAATTCTGAAATCTGACACGTTTTTTTTTTTTTTTTTTTTTCCCCCAGATGAAGCGAGACTTCAGCAAGCAGATCCTCTGCATGTTTCCCAGCGTCTCAAGGGCTAGCTAGTCCTCTCTCCCAGACACTGTGAAGTTACCCCAAGGCTCAGCCAAGCATCTCCTGGTGTGGGGATCCTGAGAGCAATCCTCTGCTGTACCTGTCAAAGCTGTCTTGAGGAGATGAAACTGTTTCCTAATCCGAGATGATGGCTTCATTTCCCCAGCACTGCTTTACCTTGTGCAGGTTGTTTTTCCACTAACTCGTTCTGACAGAGCCACCAATCCCTCTAGTTTTTCCCTTGAATTAAGTGACGAGGCTGGTATTTGGGAAAGAATTTTGCTCTGGTAAATATACATATATATATATTTCAATGCCGTGTTTGTAGCACCGGTGTCTATGCAAACAAAGAATCAATACAATTTAAATTCAGTGCATGTTCCATGCAAGGCACCGAACAAGCTAGGAAAAAAAAAAACCTTGTATGAATCAACTGATTTTATTGACTTAAGTGACAGCGTTGTATAAAAACTGTACTCACTCCACCCTCACTGCAAAGCACTTCACCACTTCAACATTTTTCTTTTTTAATTTAGTAGTCGCCAATTATTTTTTGTATTTTCTCCCAATTTAGAATATCCAATTATTTTTTTAGGCTCAGCTCACCTCTACTACCCCTGTGCTGACTCGGGAGTGGCGAAGACGAACACACGCTGTCCTCTGAAGTGTGTGCCGTCAGCCGACCGCTTCTTTACACACTGCAGACTCACCGTGCAGCCGACTCTGAGCTACAGCGTCGGAGGACAACGCAGCTCCGGGCAGCTTACAGACAAGCCCGTTCGAACCGGCAAAGTCCAGGCTATAGGGAGCATCCTGCACTCCACGCGGAGCGCCTTTACTGGATGCGCCACTCGGGAGCCCCCCATCAACATTTTTCTGACATCTGACTATTCTGCATTAACCAGAAAGACCCGACCCCCTCTCCTCCCCTCCCCCTCCCCCTCACACTCAGTCCGCCCCGTCACCTACCTTTTTGAATAAATAAACAATTTTGCATAGCACACAGTGCCACCTGGTGGCAGAGTATCATATGGCAATCCAATATTAAACTCACCATCCTTTGATGGCAGTTTACAATGCCGCTATTTAGTCTTGATCAACAGGTCGTGGTTAACCATCATTGATCTGATTGGACTGATGCAGGCTTTTATTAAAAACAAAATAACATTTGCATGAACATTCCAGCATAAAAACCCCATGCTCACTCCAGCACTAAAAGGCAGCATGTACTGCTGTACGCTATAGTAAGAACAGTGCTTCATGGCGGTAGTATTTTAATTGTAGGTTTTGGTTTGATTTGACCACGACAGCTCAGCAATACATCTTTTCCAAACTAGCCACTGGAGATCACCGCCCGGTAATAAGACGAAACGCAGCAGCCTGGCAATAAAGCAAGACCCATCACAGCAGCGCTGCACGGGACAGGACCGGCAGTCTGCTTTCCCTCCAAGGTCGCACGTGGCTGCTGTCAATAAACCGCTGTCACTCACTGAACGCGTCACTCTTAAGATTGCACGGTTTGAGAAGAGCACTGTTGCGGTGTTTAGTTTCTGTAGGAATGCAGCCAGCCAGCACACACACACACACACACGCACTCAGACAGTATATTAAGGTGCTTTGATCAACCCACTAACGCCAATACAGATAGAAGGAATAATACAAAGTAAGCGAACTTTCCAGCTCGGTATCTACACGTCATGTCTACATCGTGCTACGTTGCAATCAAAGCATTATTACAGTCTTTGATGGAACGTTACTTTGGAACGCAGTTTGAAATGGAATGCAAGAGCCATACTGTACAGGGGGGGGGGGGGGGGGGGGATCACTGCACCACAATAATGCTTTGTGTATCGTCCATAGCTAATTAATTTACTAACTTTTTATTTTCATGGATAAAACCGTGCCGACAGAAGATATTTTTAAATATGTTTTTTTTTCTTTTAATGCAGTCACGCTTGTATAAAAAGATATTATTATTATTATTATTATTATTATTATAATAATAATAATAATAATAATAATAATAATAATAATAATAATAATAATAATAATAATAATAATATCATTCCATACGCATCGCTAAGAAAAATAAACTTGAATGTCATTCTTGCCTACAGATTTATGACACAGATAATGATCCGGCTATATACTAGTCGCGAGTGACTCTACTACAACAGTCAATTTCTTTCATTTGAATTCACCTTCCTGCTTGCAGAAAACACTGATGTGGCCAACTTCAAAAACACAGAAGCGCCTAGTCCTGCTGTAGCATCATCTCCTCCCCTTTCCGCGCAATCACGACCTCACAATGCAGACCGAGGAGGACCTGGCTTTCCTTTCTCATCTTGAAAACACGGCAATCGGTTTGCACCATCAAATGCTACCGCCTAGTCGTGTATTTACAAAGACGTGTAATGTAATTGGGAAAGGCTGCGCGCTGCTGCGGGTCCCGAGCTGCTTGCTGTGCGAGTGGAAATGCACCCCCAGCATGCAGCTTTCTAGCGTTATGATAACAATATATCTTTTCTTTTCGCTTTTCTATATACAAATGCACAAGGCAAGCCCGTTTTTTTTTCTCCCGCAGGCAATTGGGATGTTGTGATATCAGTATCTAAACGCCAGCTCTCTCTGTCTCTCTCTCTCACTCTCTCACACCCCCCTCCTCTCTCCTCCCACCATCTCTTACCTGGCATATCGTCCCCAAAATCCATCTCGTCTTGCCTTTCGCCTTCGTTACTCACTGACCCCGGCATCTTCACCGCATATGATACACCATTCGATAATATATATCTCTAAAGTATTGAAACTTATCCTCGGGAATGCCAGCCTCGCCGGGTTTTTGAACTGCATGCACACAATTGTGTTGGCAAGAGAGAGGGTGAGGTTTTTTTTAAGAAAGATGGCTGCCTTTTTTTTCTTTTTTAAGGAGCGTAAAAAAACCCCGCTCTCCTCTCTCTCTCTCTCGCTGGCTCTCTCTCTCTCTCTCTCTCTCTCAAATCCTCCAGTCTGAAAATAAAAAGAGAGACAAAAATGGAACACACATGCCCAGATTGTGACGTGCGGTCTGTTGCCATGGCAATCCCATCCCATCATTTTGAACACGACTAGTTAGTAGCGGTGCAGCCTAGTTACCAGTTTTTCGTCTGCCCGGTGTTTTTAAAAATGGCAAAATTGCAGTGGCTGCGGTTGTGTCTGTCGAGTCCGTGAGATTTTAAATAGTCACACCGGTATACAGCGAGGCGGAAACTTTCCACACACAGCACCAGTCACTTCAAATTATCATTAGATACGTCTACCCCCTCCCTGTTACTGATATACAAACTGCATAATACCAGCAAGCTGTGTACACGGTTTATTTAGCGTAACAATAATCTAAATTGAATATGCATACTTTGTATCTCTAGGAGAATGACATTCGTGTATTTTATTTATTTGTATTTAATTTTGGTGTATATAAATATATATATATTTTGCTAAACATTTTCTGTAAAGCATGCTCATACATTCTCGTTGCACTTTTTTATGATCTGCGTTTGATGCAGAAAACAAACAAAAAATAAAATAAAAAAGCTGTCTAACCCTTCAATTACCGTACTCGCTCTTTCTGGGTGTCAAGGTGTTGATAAGTGACGCGATTAAGCACTGCTGTTTATAACAGAATGTATTGCGCTTTACAGCATACCTCCATGGAGGTTCATGTATAACATGCTCGACTCAGAAACTCAAAAAAAATAGCTGGGTGAGGAATTAATTAATCCTTTAGACTCACAGGACTATAAAACATAGATTAACACAGGCGTGTAAACCACAAACAGTTCACTATACGACCGTACAGTACACATTAAAACGACCAGTTCCTAACCAGCACTACCAGCTGAAAACCAACAGCGTACACCAGCGCTGGAATCTCCCTCAGGGAGCTAAACCAGTCCAACACACTCAACTGTGCGACTGCTGCAATTTTAAACACTTAAACTCTGATGAAGAAAACACATCCAAGATGAAAGGTTCAACTACACCGCTAAGGGTACCAACCGCACTTCAAATAAGGGATTTAAAATCATCAGCCAGGACGACTTGAACATGTGGGATCATCACCCTCAATTAGCACCAGTCTCGGACTCGAGGTAACATTGCTGAATCCAAGCAGAAGATCTGCTATTGGCCCCTATCACACATTAATACAATTGGACCTTTATTTATGGTAAATGGCATAAAGAGAAATGACATCACCTGCCAGATTATGGAATGGAGACAGTTGGCAAAGTGTAAGGGATTGCATTCTTTCAAGCAGTTCCATAATGGAATCTTTTTGTTGCCAAAATCTAATTACTATTAAAAGGATAAAACCTCAAATACCTGGACGTGTCACAAAAACATCCCCCCTTGAATTCTACCAGCTGCCAACGGTCCTGAAGGCCACCCATCCCAGTGAGATGCACCTTTTAATTGAATTTAGGAACACCAAGAAGTCAAATGCATGATGGCACCATAGCTAATATAAAGTACAGCATTATTTTTTTTTTTTTTGCAAGTCTGGACTCCTGATCCTCCCCAAACCCAACACCTAAACAGCTTGCTTCTTTGCAGTCAAGTATTCCTGTAATAGCCGTCTCACCCCAGTGTGCACACAACAGCAATTCTAACCTGTGAAGTGTGATGGTGCTATCACAGCTTGGTGTAATGTGCCCCCTAAGGAAGAACAGCTGGCTTTAAAATTCATATCCTGCTTAAAACAGGAGGTGGAGCTCAAAAGCACTAGGCTGGGTCTTTGAACGAGTAATTAAAATATTTTACGCGTTAGAACCATGACATTAGTATTAAAATTGCACATAGAAATGGAAGTGATGAATTGTTTCCATTCCTCCACGGGTCACTCTTAAAATTACCTGGACCCAGTTTCAGACTGGGGCCTGTGTGCTAACCTCACGCCGTTCAGCCTTCTGTGCACAGGGCTATAAAAGGCCAACCCCGATTACAGTCCAGTTAGTTTACATTGCGGAGGCAGACAGAGAATCTGAACTCAAGCATCCTCCACCCAACAACCTGGCACGCCCCTGCGCTACTCAAGCGAGACCAAGAGGCACGCTTCTGCTTGCATCAGTACAAGGTGAACATGAACACACTGCATCACTGGTACAGCTCAGGATGTGAAGGAGAAACTGCATGGGGGCACTTCACCTTGAACCGCAAGCAAAGAGCCCGAATGAACAGCCATCCCAATAAGAGACTGCGAGGCCCAGCTTAAAAGGCAGGCAGTGAGGGCAAATACTAGAAATACAAAACAGGAGTAACTGTTTGAAACCAAAAACCTGGCACTGGTTAACAACCGCTAGGAAAATGAGAAGATTGCATTAGCAATCTGAAACGACTAGGATGTTGAGAATCACCAAGCTGGCTTGCTTTGGACGCAGTCAGCTGATTGAGGCGAAACATCCAAGCGGTTTGTATTGAAACAAGTGGGAGAAAGGATTGATCAAGGTACAGTAAACGTCCCTACAGAAGCATTCTGCATAGCTGCTCAGTTTGGTTACGCACTAATTACTCGGGCACATACCTGGCTTGTTTAAAAGTACAGACTCGGGGCTTTCCAATGACATATTGAGTGTGTGTGTGCGGTACTCCTAGCTGGAACTACGATCGCCTGAAGTTAAGCCCCTCGTCATGTGACAGAGTTCGCGGCTTAGGTTTGGTTTTGAGTTCACTGCTCTTATCAGACATTGTTAAGGGCAAATACATTCTAAAAACACAAAAAAAAAGTTATATGCATAAAAAAACAAACGCTAAGTGACTGAGTCCGGGGGACGACAACAGGTACTGCGGATCAGACACACGACGCATGGCTCGCGTCTCGCCGTGTCGATATCGTAAAGTCGAAGCAGGGTAATAATGAAAAAGAGTCGGAAGAGCTGTGAGTCGCAAGTCGAGGAGCGCCTGTGTATGTGTGTATGTATATATATATTTTAAAAGAGATCTCTACAGCAGCACAACCCAACGCACGTTTTTCTTAATGATCACCCCTTTTTAGAGGAATAAACAAAGTGAACAGAAGCAAGCGTTTCTTTTTTTTTTTTTTTTTTTTTGTTTGGCTTTTTATTAAAGTGAATGTACAAAATCCTCCCGGATGAGTAGCGCAGAATTAATCCTCGTCTTCCTCCTCCTCTTCGTCCTGGTTGAATTAATCCTCGTCTTCCTCCTCCTCTTCGTCCTGGTTGAATTAATCCTCATCTTCCTCCTCCTCTTCGTCCTGGTTGATCTGGAAGTAGCGCAGTTCATAGCTCTCCTTGGTGTTCGCAACCACGCGCAGCCAGTCACGCAGGTTGTTCTTCTTTAGGTATTTCTTGGTCAGGTATTTGAGGTACCTGAATGGGAGAGGAGGGGAAAAACAAACAGCAGAGGCCAGGTTCAGTCTTCACATGGGGGCACTGGTATTACCCAGGTAAGGGTTACATAATGGCCAAGTCCGATTAAAATGCTATCAGCCCAGATTACCCCCCATTTTAACCTCCAGTTCTGTAATGGTCAGTTCACAACGACCAGTTTTAAACTGTATTAAATATTACAATTCGTCTAGGCTGAACGAGTCCCCACTTCAACAACTGTGTTTGCTGTAGGAGGTCCAAACAAATTATTCCTCTAAAACAACATTTTTATTTCCCCCCCTTGGCCCAGATGGACAGGATATTAAATGCAATAAGCGTGAGGCATGCTGAATGCTTGGATATGTAGATTCCATACAGGAAAATCATGCAGAACGTGCTCAAGCAGATTCAAATGGCATTAATATTGAACAGTGCTCAAAACAATTTACTATCAAGTGTTTCCAGTACCATCGATTAAACAAGCCTATTCCAAAACATTACAGAAATATGCCACAGAACTCTTGAGAGTTCGGAAGTCACAGGGATTGTGTGTGCATTTTATATCAAGGTTTTAATACAGGTTTTTAAGGTAGGCTGTAAGTGATCCTTTATAGATACATTGAAAGAAGACACCAGCATTGCTGGAAGGTGTGACCAGTGCTGAATTCAAGGGTTCATAATAATACCATCAAAATACTTGAGAGGCATTCAATTCATTAACCCTTTGCGGTCCATTTATTAATCGCGCGTCAGGCACGCCAGGAATAATTAATTTTCACACGCGCAGTTAATTTTATACGCGCTGTTTAAAAGTATTTTTTTTCACAGTCAAACGGGTTTAAATGGCCCTGCATATCAACAAAGCACACACTAGGCATCTCCAGCCCCTCCCCAGCCTTTTGTTTGCTATAGCGTTCAGCTGTGTAAGAAATAAATAATAATAATAATAATAGTCGTACATACCGATCGATCATCTCCAGATCACTCGTTTTATCACCAAACTCCTCAATAATGCGATCAAAGTCATTATTTTATTACTATAACATCTGAAAAAAGCTCTGCAAATGTCCATGATAGTCTCAGTGCGCTGACGCACTTAGCCAGCTTGTTTATTATGGACGCCCATTATCTGATACCTGATACCATGTATGACTATTCATGAAATACGCCTTTTTTTTTTTTTTTTTTTTTTTTCCCGACTTGTCTCGGCTCCTGTCGCTACCACTCGGCAATTGAATGGTTTTCTCGGCTTTTTCCGGAGAAAAAACGACTAAACACCCGTTTATTGCGTTGCTATAATGATGTCGGACCCAGTCCGACAAAGGACCTGTGAGGAATAATTGCAATGTCGGACCCAGTCCGACAATGGACCGCAAAGGGTTAAAGGACTGTGCTGAATTTCTCTGTACTATTCTCAATCCTTTTCGGGTGAAGTAACTACAGCAATGAGCTGAGATTTGTTTAAATTCGTTCTTGTACACTGTTTAGCCCAAGCAGACAGATAACCTGATCATATATAAATTCAGGTCCATGACCACCCAAATGACATGGGCAGTGATTTATCAAATCCGCAATGAGAGCTAAAGCAGAACTGCTAGTGAACAGAACACAGCCTTGTGGAATCTCCCGAGACAAACACACCACTGTAGAACATGTTAATATCCTTACAACCAGAACCACCAAGGTGCTCCAGAAGACACTGTACCCAGCAGCACTGTAAACATGACACGTTTCTGATGTAAAAGCACCCCACCCCACCCCAAACACACTTAGCTACTTTTTGGATATGCACAGGTAACAAGCTCAGGTGTGTCTCATTAAACTGATAGTAAAAGCAGGACTGGATCAGACTGCTATGTAATGGGGAGTCGTGCGTTGCCACGCGGTTTCACTCACCTCTTGGAGAAAGGGACCTCAGAGGACACTGTGATTTTGCTCTTGCTCCTCTCAATGGTCACCACTCCCCCGCCCAGGTTCCCAGCTTTCCCGTTTACCTTGATCCGCTCCTGCAGGAACTGCTCCTGTGAAAGCACAGCACCCGACAGGTCAGCACAGACACTGGCACTGACCCAGCATGAACATACAGGAGCGCTCGCCCCCCTCAAATAAACACTATGAAGCTATCGGAGCTTCTATCATAGCTTTCTACTGCACCTACCAGTTTAATACCAGGGATGGACATAAGACTAGTGCATAGGAGGTTTTACAACAAGCTTAGCCAATGCGTATAGGCAACAAGCTCAAGTGTGTCTTATTAAACTCATAGTAAAACCAGGAATGGATCAAACTGATGCAACAGGAATCTTATTTCCTTCCCTGAATACTGCCAGTAAATGTTGGAATACAGTTAATCCAGATCCTTGTTCTCAAGCCCAATGACGTTTCTTATTTCCTGGTTTGAAATGTAACACTACAGGTGGGATTATGACAAAGTAAACAGTAAACAGCACTTCAAATCAGCAGGCAGTCCACTACACAGGAACAGCTGAGCTGAATAAATGAAGCGTGCAATGCTTACGAAGTTGGCAGCATCCATGATGCCATCCTCCACAGGGTGGGTGCAGTCCAGGGTGAATTTCAGGAGCTGCTTCTTCTTCTTGCCCCCCTTGGCTGCTAGCTTCTTCTGCAATTCAAATAAGGAAGAAAACTAAACCTGTGCTCAAGCGACATCTTGATCCCAACTCTGCCTTTGGACTTGAGCTAAATCACGCAATGCAAAAATGATCACAGCTCTGTAACTTGCCCTGCCACTGAACAGACTGTGCATAAACCAGAGTCATATTCCCAGGAAGTCAATTCAGAAAGCTGAGCCAAGTACAGGTGTCCACTTTGCAATGTTTTTTTTTTTCCTGTGACCAACCTTCAAAATCTGCCAGGGACAATGGGCAAAGTGTGAAACTTTTTTAAGGTATATCTGCAGGTTGGTGGCTACAACCCCACTTCCATCACATCTGCCCACAAACACAAGGTGCTATAATGAAGATACTGACAGCTAGCAGTGCACAGCGCAGTGCTCCTTCACACAGAAATTAACACTCCCTCCCTCCCACATGCACGAAGCAAGCACCAGGAATCAACCCGGTTCCTTGCTCAGGTATCGGTGGTTGGGGGGCTCAGAATTACTCAAGCCTTACTTATGATAAAATAATTGTTTACAGTCAGGTCCTCCCCTTGCATAACGAGAACCCAGCATGTCATTAAAATAAAGCTCTTGGTAATAAGCTAAAAGGTTCGTTTTATCCACAATCTATTTTGAGACAGACACTATGCCGTTCTCAATTGGCACGACATCTTGCATTACCTTACATAATGTAACATTAGTTAGTTCATGATCCGTAAGCTTGCAAAAACACAGCCAAATAACATGTCAAACAACGTTTCTTCAAGAAATACTCTGTCATAATACTTCTTGATCAAAAACATTTTATAAACTGATTAAAAAGGAGCACTCTGCTTTCAAACCAGCTTGTGGCAATACACTAACTAAAAACACTAAATCTAATGGTGAGCTACACCTCTGCATTTCATTCAATGAAACTTATAAAATTTTCATTTTACAGCGCGACCTCTATACTGCGCTACACCTTTACACTTTCATGAACTATCTTTCATACTGTTGTAATACCGTAACACTAAACTAGAAAACAAATCGGTATCGATTAAAACCGTGCAGCACCAACGCAGCGTCAAACTTCAACAAACACACAACGATCAGCACAAACACAAGATTCATTCACAAAAGGATTTTAATACTGTAGCTATTACTATTATTTTAAAGATCACCAATGCACTTTTCTATACTGTATCAAGAAAATAATTTCACCAACTGGACGTAAATGCGGCAGTTCACGAGCAACTGTGTTTTTTTTATTTCTTTTAACCTCCTCTAAATTATTTTTTTTCTCGATTACACATTTTAAAAATGACATGCACAAATTAAAGCGCAGGATAATGATTATAGATGTTTAAACCCGATTCCCCCCCTTACCCCGTTTACCCCAAACTTTTATAGCAGCAGTGAAAAACATCCTCACTAAAACCAATTACTCCCATAACTGGATCAGAACACAGAACTGATTCGTACAGTGAATAAACCCAACACAGAATATCACGCATTAAACACCCGATTAAAAGGTACCGACACAGGACCGAGTGCACAGATACGATGGGGGTTACGTTTCAGAGAGCTACAACGTGCTTTCAAAAAGCAGGCCTCGCACACAGCTAGTCACCAACAAAAACACACATTTAAAAAACAAACATCAATTATTTCTCGGATTATTCTCCGGATGTGTGGCCCCCAATGTCTTAGACACTATATTTGTGGATCGCTGGCCGGATCTGGACACAAATAACAGTATAATTCTGACAATTTTCAAAGCATAGAAATACTGACCACTGGAGCCATGGCGAACAACTATAGCAGAAAGGAAGAGCCAGCTCGGCGCATGCGCTTTGACACTATCTGGGGAAGGAGGGGAGCTAACTTGTAATCGACGGCAGAGGGAATCGATGCCGCTCTTGCACTCTGTGCTCGATTACAGCTAAGCACACTGCAGGACAGTACACTGTAACTACCTCTGGATGCAATGCCATGCCTAATTATTATATGAATATTTTGCAACTACAATATATGAATAGGCATATTAGCATATTATAGTGTCTCTGTCAATAGGGACTCTGCACAGGAAGATATTCACAAGAATATGACACCATTAAGACAAAAATAAATATATGAATTGTTATTGAGTTAGCTGTGTCGCCAATTCCACGGTTTGCAATGGTTTTTAAATGGGCTTCACCACACATACCTCTCTGTGCTTTTTTACAACTTTTACAAGGACTTGTGTATTTTTTAACATGCGGGTATGGATGCAGCCTTACGCAAGGGGCAGGTTTCACACTGCGTACTGCAGAGCTATTCAGTAGGGTCCCTGTTACTAAAGGGGACCCCGATATCAACAAGGTACCAGCCAATCAAAATCCTGCTCAGAACACAAGGACAAGGGCCTTGGAGCAAAAGTTCTAAGCATTCTATAAATAGATGTATCTGCGAGGATTAAATAGGAGGCGCAGTTTGTCATGCCATTGAAGAGCAGTGCTATCTGCTGTCCCTGTTGTCATTAATTACAAAAGCCAAAAAGCTGTCCCCCCCCCACCCCCCTCGTTTAGAGCAAAGCCTTCTGGGAGTAGGCTGCCTTGCTGACGTCAAGAACAATATCCCTGCATCCACAGCTGAACTTCAAGAGCTCACACATTTCTGTCATTCCAGCCTGGGCTCAGAGACAGGACCTAAGCAAGGTAGGGATTGCTGTACAGACTCATGCAGGCTTTGTATTGCAATGACTGCTGGAGAAAAGTAAAAACTAACCCTCCACTTCTCTCACAACTTTAGATTTGATTTGTTTTCAGACTCGTCCAGTTCAGCTGTGGTTGTGCCTCACTGGGTCTTGCATTAAGGGTTAATTTTTTTTTTTTTGGGGGGGATTGCTAACTAGCTTGGTGATTGTTTTGGCATTGGAAAGGTGTATGCATTATTTAATATCTATTTTTTTCCATTTTAAGAAATACACAGTGCTTGTGTGCTGTTAACTTGAGTCTTAAAAGTATGTCACTTTATGTATGTAAGTATGTTTATTGCACACTGTTCTAGCTTGGCTGATAGAAGTTACCTTTTTGTTAGTGTTGAAGGTATAGTATTTCAGTATGTCATGTTTTTGAACTCTGTGTCTTCAGATCCATTACACTGTGCCGTGTATTCCTGTACACTGGCCTGTTTGAGTCTTGGCTAACATGTACAGAGCTCTACCCCTACGTACTGATTGTCCTAATACTTGTTGGAGGGTAATTACAGTATCAGCCTGTGTGTGTAGCTTTGTTAACCATGAGAAACCTGACTGCTGGATAACCCACTCACATTTCAAGCAGCCCCCTTGGCTATTGGATGAACTGTATTAAAATAAGCCTTTGATAGCGCTGGCCACAACACAAGTGGGCTGTTATCATTAATTTAAAAACAAGCAAAGATGTTTCGACTTGGAGAGAGTGGGAGAACTCAAAGCTCTGTGCTGTCGAGTGTTTCAGTAATAAGGACTGTTTAAAACGAATGCCCTTTGTTTTGCAAATCCACATTTTCTCCTCCGCTGAGCGCTTCCTGATTCCTTTTTTCCCCCTGTAGATGTCTGGAGGAATCTTCTCTCCTCTGGATAACCTGTACAACCTGGACAACGCCAACTGCCACCCTTTAGTGTGCCACCTGTGCCACGAGCAGTACGAGCAGCCCTGCCTGCTGGACTGCTACCACACCTTCTGTGCCAGCTGCCTGCGAGGCCGGGCCCTCGACAGCCGCCTCACCTGCCCCCTCTGCAGGTAAGACCTGGTACTGCGCGCCCGTGACCCATTGTGAAGCCCAGAGAGGTGTGGTAACGTGCATTCAAAACATGGCAAACCATGCCTCATATAATCATGGGGAAAGCAAGGGGGGAAAACTGCAACATTACTGTGCAACATTACAGTGGTAAACTTTTACATGGGAGGCACACTGTAGACAACGCTCTGTACTGAAGAAACAACCTTGTTGACAGAGCAGTTAATTGCAGTGGCCTGTTAATGGCTGTGGTGTTGCTTCCTCTGCCTGGAGAGCAGATTCATTAAAGCCCTGTGTGTCAGCTCTGGCTGTGGCAGGAGTAGGAGGTGCATACCTGGGTTCCTGAGCTCTCCTCAGCTCTCTGACTGAGCTGTCACTGACGGCCCCAAGCCCATGGCCTGTGACTTGTACAGCACTCTTTACTGTGCTCGACCCCGCAGCCCCTGAATAGAGTAAAGTGAACAAACACGACTGCAATGCAGCCCAGAGAAAGTGACAGGTGATCTTTTGCCCCTATTAACTGCAAAGGGGGTCTCAAAAACCAGTCACTCAGAAAATACACCAATCAAAACATTCTGCTCTTGTATGTTGCTGTGATTCATTTAAATAAGGACATGCATTGCATATATATATATATATATATATATATATATATATATATATATATATATATATATTGACGAGGTGCTGACTAATATAAGGTAATGAAGGTAGAGTTTCTACGGCAATGCAAAAGTTCCAAATTCTTTCAGCCAAGCTTTCAGTTTAGATGGCTTACCAAAAGAGTTTCTGTAGAGACCTTCATGGTCACATTTTGCTTCAGAAGGATTCATTATTTAACTCCTGCTCATTTGTTTTCTTCAAAAAAACAATCTTCTTATTAATTTAAAAACATGATTGTAAAAAACAAACAAACAATGCATTTCTGCACGAACGTGTCTTCATCAGGGTCACACTGATTGTGAATTGAAAGTTGGCTTTACATTTATACCAATTATGTTAACAATGAGTTAAATATCTTATGTCTGGGTCAATTAAATAATTCATGCAATCAATAAACATTGAATAATCATTGCATCTAAAGCAATTTTAAATCTGAAAGAATTTTGAACTTTTGCATTGCCGTAGAAACTCTGCCTTCACTCCATGTATATATAGAGATATACTTTTGTGTATTTTCCCATGACTGATTTGATTTGTTACCCGAGTGGCGTTCTGTGATCCATAAAAGATGCATCTCCCTGCTGTTCATCAGCTTCGTTTGTAACAGGTGAGACTGAAGATTTCACAGGCTGCTTGCTTGGCAGCTGATTTTGTATTCCGTCAGCTGAGCAAAATAGTGATGTTTCACCCATACAGCGGAGAAAGCAGCAGTGCCATTGCACTGGGGTCTCAAAGACCCCACCCCTGACAGAACTAATCACGCTGGGCTGAGTTCATGGGCAGCTGCAGTATAAATCCGGTTCCACTTTTAGCTGATCAGGAATGCAGGACGAGGTGACGGGCTGCCACAGCATGCACAGATAAGGCTGGCATGCAGTCACACTGACAGTAAACACACACACAGATATCCATTACTGTGGCACTGACTCCCTGTCATTAATACTGTGTTTACTGTACCCGCTCTTTCATACTGGTATTGTCTGGAAGTCTCTAAAGGTTTAGCTCAGCGTACGCTGCCGCACTCCATTGTGTTCATTTTAAAGGGTACAAAGATTGCTTTGCGCTTAGCCTTTTACCATGTTTAAAAGTGCAGCCATCGTTGCATGGACACGCCGAGTTATGAGTCTTCTTCATGAGTGCAGGTTTAACTGAGCAAGCAAGCAATCATGGGTGTGCTGAGTAACAAGTATCCACGGGTATCCGTCGGCCATACTGTCGAGAACGAGTAACACACCAGTACTACACAACAAAAAACAATAGCTGCTGCTCAAAAGCAAGTTGGCAAAACTTGTAGGTAATGTGTTACTGGAGTGAAATAAAGGGATTGCTGGACTGCAGCAAACAGGAATCTCTGAGGCAGGCCTCTGCCCTGATGCCACTCGGATACCCATGTAAAGGGTTTACACCAAGATAACAAAGAGATAACTAGGTCTTTGTGCCAGTGACAGCTGCCCATTAATCACAGGGTTAGCCAACACTCTCTTTGTTAGCATGCGGAGAAGTGACTCAGAAGGGTACGCTGGTTATAAATGCCGATCAATTGAAAACAATGCCTGAGCACAGGTCTGCACATCTGCTTGAAGCATCTACCCGGGATCGGCAATATTTGTTTTATTCCCCTTTAAGGATTTTTTTTGCGGTGACTTAAACACCTCATCACACATCAAGGGGTCTTCGAACCTGATTAAAATAAATGACTGAATTGAAATTAAAAATTAAAAAGAATTCTGTCCATGTGCTACCTTGCAACATCCTGTATCTTAGTACCATGTTTGTAACAGTGTTGTAGTCCGTGTTTGTAAGTGATATTGGCCTCCTCTGTTTCTACTGGCATTGCAGGAACTAGACCCTTTCTATGCATTGCAAGCCTGTATCGACTCATAAGAGACACATAAAACGCTAGATGAAAGAAGGATAATCTTGCCTCACTTTGTCCCTTGCAATCAGAGCTATAAAGCAGTGGATTCTGAGCAAGGGGAGCTCACCTAAGCAGCGGAGTCACAGTCGAGCTGCGTGTGGCTGCTGTTTCTCTGGGTACAGCTGCAGGTACGCACGTGGTTGGCCGAGTACAGGTAAACAATACAACCCAGGGCGATTCTCCCAGCGTGTTCAAAGGCTCTGAAAAATAAAAATCCAGCTGTGGCTCAATTAATCAAATCAAAAGAGGTCACTGGTTTGTTACGCGGAGCGCAGCGAGATCCATTTAACTAGAACACTCGCAGGTTGTATTTCAGCACGTTGCGGGCGCACTTATATTTCACTATAATGACCTTTTTATGAGTTGTGATGAACAGCCACCAGCTGGTCTGGGCAGATCTTTTCTGCCAGCTATCTGCAACCCCCCCCCCCCCCCCCATATCATCTGTAACACTATCCTCGGCGGGTGACCCCGGCTTCAGGTTCGATAGAGTCTTTCTTCTCAGTCTATATTTGTCTCGAGAGCTGCTGCCGATGCCTTGCGATGCTCACATTGTCACAGGCAGCCCTCAGACTTCTTTCTCTTTTTATTTCTCTCGGCTCACTGCGGACTTTTATAAGGGCGAGCTACCAGAGTGAAGAAGGAGGACAGACGGCAGGAACAGTGCGGCCTCTCCAGCATGCTCCTGAGTGAGATAGATGAGTACATGTGCGTGCTTCTCCTTTGCTGTTTTTTTTTTTTTAAGTCAGTTAGCATGCAAGCAGCGGGGGTTGTAAAGACAGTGCTGAAGTATTCCATGGTAAAAGCATAGCACAGTGAAGTAAAGCAACGCGTGGTGAAGCTCAGGCAAGCATGAGCAATGCCACGGCAAACCACACCACTGCAACGTATATGGGAGGCACGCGGAGAAAGCTTCTAGACTAGAAACGAGCGACGCAAACCGGTCTGCTTTGCATTACTACTTTGGTAACACGCTATAATAAGTGTGTGGAATTCAAATGTATTTACACGGGAACAAGCCTGTGATTTACTGTTAGACTCCATTGAGGTAAACAACATGAATTGATCCTAAACAAGCAGGCACTGAATGGAATTAGGGACTACGTCCGCTCATACGGAAGCTGACGCTCATTTTTAATCGTAACTCTTGCTTTTGATCGTTACCGGTTTCTGAACCAGGCTAAATTAACGTTGTCATTTGTTGCACAGCATTTACAATTCCATTATTTATACTCTAGAAATCTCAGCCGCTGCTTGGACTCCTGCACTCAGGGCTGTGAAAGGCTGTGTACGGCACGGTAATTATGCGATGTGTGCGGATCAGTTTCACACTATTTATAGGTCCTTCGGCGCTGTCATTTAATATGCATTATGAATTGCGGAACTAGTACATCACTGTAGCGTAGGGCTGCATCATTATGTGATCATATGTACAGTTCATGTAGATTCACTCCCAGTGGTTCAACTGCAGTGATCTGGTGCAAACAATAGTCTCACCCCACTGTCGTAGTCTGTAGCAGTGTTGTGCAGGGCCCCTGGCTGCAGTAGTTCTTCTTTCTGGCTATGTTTGGAGACACAGACAGTCCCTAATATGTGTATGCATCACCCACCATCTGGCACAGAGGGCTGAAGTGAAGCTGCAATCTGGATGATTGCTTTTGTTAATTCTCCAGTCTGGCTTTATTTAAAAACGACTGGAGCATCACTGAGTGCTGTGCTAGTCAGAGGGGTGCTGTCATTCCCCACCTCTGCACAATGTCTGCACTCCATGGATATGACATGAACCTGTGCCACGGACGGGCCTGATGGTGCATTCAAAATGCATTTGGGAGTGCCTTCTAATGCCTTGATTTGTATTAGCTTCAGAATGGATTTTCAGACAGCTATAAATTTTAGCAATTAAGTTCCCATTCAAAGAGGTTATTTTTTGCATTATTAACTTTTTTTTTTATTTTTCAGCCCGACGATGAATCAATTATTATAATGCATCAGTAAAATAACAGCGCAAAACAATCAGTGGATTAATCCTGGGTTCCCTAGTATGAGTAAAAAGTAAAAGGAATCCTTTTGACATCTATTTAGAATCCAGTTTGAATACTGTAAAAAAAAAAGGGTAATCTTGAATGAATGCATTTTGAATGTGGAGAATGTTGACTTGAGCTGTTAAGCACTCTGTCGGCTCCCTGTATTAAAATGTCACAAGTTCACATGCCATTGCAAAGTGTCAGGCTGGGACCGAGCAGAGGCGTCAATGGCAGCATGGGATCCTCCCACTCCACAACGCGTGTGCAAACACCCCCCTGTTCTGCAACGCGTGTTCTTTAAACGCTGCATGCACGAGTATAGGCAGGCACGCTATGCCATTCTTTCATTCACTGTGAGAGCTTACAGAATGTATGGAGTCTTCTGTGATCACGCTGTACTGTGAGGGTTGAGTAATCACAATGTAACCACATCTGCAGTTCCTCCTGCAGTGGGTCCCACTGAAAAATTCACCCGGTACCGCGGCTACCGTGGTAACTCGAAGAAAGCCCATCTCTACCGCGTTCGTTGCAGCTTGAAGCGAACTCAATACCGTCTTTTTCCAGCAGGGTGCAGCAGAGGAATTGACTTTACTGTACACTGCTGTTTATTAACAAGATGGTTTCTGCTTACAGCAATTGTAGTTTCCTTATTAAAGGCCCTTAGGCAGGCTCAGTGCCCAGAGGTCTGAGGGGCACATGGTCAGGGAACAGTGTGTGTGTTTGTTTCTATTCCAGTAGCTGTCGTAGCCGGTGGAGGATTTGTGTAATCTAGGAATCCAGCACGCTGCTATTTCTGGAACACAATAACTCTGTCGCTAGGGAGGGTTGACGTGCTGGCGTTCTTTTTCTGTAGATGTTGCGGTTAATCAGGTGGTGCCCAGATTTAGGGTTCCCTACGGCTCTTTACACTGTTGCTAATTATAAAAACAAAAATGCAATTAATACAGCTTGACTGCTGGGAATATGTATGTGTTTTGGAAGTGGATGTCATTGTTTTTAAAGAACCAGACATCTCATTTGTACCACACAGCAGCTGGAACCTGTATTAGTCAAGACAATACATTTCCAGGCAGGATACAAAGGGTTAAAGCCAGGCGGTTTGTAAAATTAGTTTTGAAATAAAAAAAATAATAAAAATAATGTTTTTTGGCTTTGCAAACTTGACTGCATGCGAAACAAACCCATCAATAAATGATCAATTCGTCTGCTAGTGTACAATAAACAAACCGCAGATATCAGCCTACAGCCACGCTGTGGTGTACCATCAAGGGGTTTAAATGAAAGGGTCCATTGAAGTTTAAATCAATCACGAAATAACAACAAGAAACAAACAAGATTTGAATCAAAATCTATATCCCTAAAATGACAGGAGCTCGGTGTCATACTTCTGGAAATTCTGAGTATTTCTCTACATAATCCTTTCCAAATTCATAATTTCTCATATTGTGATTAAGTGGCATCAACCTCGGCAGCGTTGGATTGCAATTCAGTTACAAGTTTATTTGGACTTTATTCCATTCAAGTCCTTCCAACAGCCCCTGAACAAATGCAAAATACCGCTTGATCGCCCTCTGCTGTTCACTTGTATGATCACCACCCCCACAGCACAAGCACTGCTTAAAGCTGCAGTGCTCCACAATCCTGTTTCAGCAGCTCAGGAACGAGAACCCCTGCTTCCCTGTTTCAGACACCAATCGATAGTGAAAGGAATCAACGCGCTGCCCCCAGAGGACAAGCTGCTCAAGTTCCTGGTGGACAACTCTGCAGACTGCGAAGAGACCGTCCAGTGTGCCAACTGTGACCTGGAGTGCAAGAAACAGGTACCCAGGAGCCAGGCTAGGGACTTCTTTAACATCTGCACTGCTTTTCAGTGCACACAGGGTTACTACGTGACTCCGTGTGCACTGGGACACTAGTTTGGGGCTTTTTCAACTCGCAATGCATTCTTGTTCCTTTTTCCCTGTTTCCCAGCAGGACTTCACTTACCAGAATGCACTGGGGTGTGAGCTGGAAAGCCTGAACTGCCTGGTGTACATGGAGTCACACGGTAACCCTGAGTGCACATACAAATCAACAGGTGTTAATAATCCCCAGGCAGGAGCATGTGTGGGAAACCCAATGGAACAGCATTGTGATTTGAAAGCTCTCTAGTTTTTCCTGTGTTGTTCACTCAAGACCTGGGGGTCGGGGAGGGAAGGTAGGCGGGAGGGAGGGAGTGCACTCAGGGCCCCCATCTCCTGTTCATTTCGGGGAGGGTTTGGAGAGGGAGGGGTGCTGCAGTGTTTTAAAAGGCTCTTGCTGTGCTCTTGTCTCTGTTGCCAGCAGGATGTGGATGCAATGTATTATTGCAACACTTGTAACCAGCCCCTGTGTGGCGCCTGCAGAGAGGACACCCACAAGGCCAAAATGTTCTCCCGCCATGAGATCGTGTCCCTGGCCAAGCGCACCAAGGAGATCCACAAGAAGTGCTGTGAGTATCTGCTTGCAGCTGCATCAGCACACAGCCCTGCATCGCTACAGCAACACAGAGCTGTGCACAGCTACAGCACAGCAACACAGAGCCGTGCACAGCTACAGCACAGCAACACAGAGCCCTGCACAGCAACACAGAGCCGTGCACAGCTACAGCACAGCAACACAGAGCCGTGCACAGCTACACAGAGCCGTGCACAGCAACACACACTCTGGAGCACCTATTGATTGAGTAGTAGGGCTCAGAGAAGACATTGAGAAAAACAAGCTGAAAACAGAACTCAAGACATTTCATTTAGAGGCTTTTAAGAGGTTTTAAGTTGTTTTAATCTAAATGGAAGGAATACTACATTTTATTAAGTACAGCTCTGGCCAAAAGTTTTGCATCGCCTAGAATTTTAGGATTGAGATGTAATTTAGAAATTGTATTTCACATAATGTAATCAAAGAAACTACAAAATGATATCGCAAAAGTCTACCGTCTAGTACAGTACCTTTTCATGTTCGAGTTCAAATTTCACATTTTTTACGTTTTTTTTGTTAACTATATGAAAAACTACAAAGTGGTATGCAATTCAGTATGTTAACATAACACGATTCAGCAGGTTTCACTGGACTTTATGAAGCAAGATTAGTTGATTCTATAGGGTGAGGCAAAGCTCTTGTCCCGAGCTGTGTATCTTTGTAAAGGCGTTGCAGACGTGAGGGTGTACATTTGAGTGGAGATCTGCTTCTCTGGGAGGACACAGCGATGGTCTAACCGCCCCTCTCTCTGTTTGCAGCCCTGCATGAGGAGCTCTACATCATGTTCTCCACGGAGAAGAAGTCCATGCTCTGCATTAACTGCTTCAGAGACACGCAAGTGTAAGCAGACAGCTGCGCTTTCATTGCAGGAGCTGATCAGCCTTCAGAGAAATCTCTATGAAAAAGCTTTTTGGTCACACTTTCAAATAATGGCTGCAAATCCATAATGAATTCCTGAATGTCATCTGCACTTCCTCGGAGTTCTGAAGTCATTCGTTTTGAATTCAGCCCCCTGTTAATTCACATGGATTCACTGCACTAGATTATTTTCACTTGTAAAGGATCCCTGTTTTCAGACTCTGATTGCTTCTGATTATTAAAGAAAGCGCATCTCCCATTGTAACTCCCCATCCCTGTTCATTCCTCCCTGCACAGGGAGAGCAGAGCGCACTGCATTGATATTGAGACAGCGTATATGCAAGGCTGTGAAAAGCTGGACCAAGCCGTCCTGGTAAGAGTGGCACTGGTTTGTAATTCAAGCAGCGTAGAAACGGGGAGAGGAATGGTGCTAGACTCCAGCAGCGTGTGCAATTATGCCCCTGCATTCAAAACAGAGACATGTATTGCTATCATTTCTGATTGTTTATTCAGATGTAAGTAACACACGGGTGTGGCGCCTGTGCAACTGCAGAAGTGCTATAAAAAGGATCTGGAGATTCGTTTACACAGACATTGCAATGGGAAGCCTTTAACAGCTAAGCCATTAATCGATTACTGATCGCCACAGCTTTTATTTTACACTTGATGAATCGCACTGGTGCCCTAGTAGAGGCCTCACATATATATATTATATTAGCAGCACATGCATGTACATTTTTTTCTATACTTTTTAATAATAAAAGTTTTCTCAATGTTATTACATGCATGTTTTCCGCTGATCAGGAATGGGTTGCTGGTGGCATGTCTTTATACAGCATGTTATTGGAAAGTGGTTGTGGTTTTGAGACTGTACTGAGTGCTGTGCCCTGTGCCCTGTGCCCTGTGCCCTGGCAGGCAGTGAAGGAGCTGCAGACGTCGGCTCGTGAAGCCATCGTCCTGCTCAAAGCCATGATCGAGGAGGTGAGGGACAATGTGGACGAGGAGGAGACTGCCATCAGCACCCTCTTCAACAACATGCAGGTAAAGATCATCTCTCATGGACCTCAACATGCAACATCCAGTCCTGAATCTGAACCATTACCGTCACCAACATGCAGGTGTCTTCATCTCCACTAGGGGTCACTGTTTCCTTTGGGAACATGCAGTGTCCCAGCTCACAGCTAGACATATTTCTTTATCAAGTTTAGCTGAGCTACATGGAGGACACAGGCTGTCAAAAGGCTTAAAGAGTTTTTTTGGTCTGTTTTAGGAGAAGCTGGCAGAGAGAAAGAAGATCTTATTGAAGGCTGCCCGAAGGTAAATACAAATCCAATCTCCAGGTCCCTGCATCCCGTGATGTTTCACTGATTGCTGGTAACTGTTCATAGCGAGATACCGTAGCTGAAACAAGACAATTCTCACCACTCGATGCGTGTGCAACCCTGAAATGATGGCTAAATACCTGCAATGCAGGCCTGATGCTGTAGAGAATAGTCTGTTGAGAATAATGTCCACACTGCTGGCATTCCTATGGCATTGTGTGACAGCTACCTCGAGTACCAATAAAGTACTGGGTTACAATGCAAGCTTAATATACAATACAGTATTGTTTACCCTCGCCTACCTGAGTGTTGGATGGAGCAAAGCTCTTACTTTTAAGAGCGTTTTTGGTTGGCTTTGCTGCCCCCTACTGTGGAATGAGAGTATTGCACGGGGCTCCATACGCAGGTTCAATCAAGGTGAGCGCTTTGCTAGCCCCGATCATGGTGGAGTCGAAGTCGTTCTCATTTTTACAGTGCTTTAAGGAAGGAACTGGCTAGTTTCCAGTCGCTAGTGGCCCTGGCCCTAACCTCTTAGTTTGCGACAGAGAGCTGTGACGGGTCCTCTCTTGCATTTCCCAGCCAGCACGAGGAGAAGGAGCGAGCGTTCAAGGAGCAGCTGTCTCACCTGGCCGCCCTGCTGCCCACCCTGCAGGTAAGGACCCTGGGCTCAGAGTCTACGGCTCACCCCTTACAAAGTATACTGTAAACCAGGCAACGTCTGCAGCAACTTCACTTTGTACGTGGAATTTCATAACATTGACCATGGGAAACTCTTCTGAGTGGCTCCGCGGGGAGCTAGCAGCCCTGTGGTCTTCGACTGCCTCCTTCTACCAAGGAAAGCTCCAAAAATGAAAGTCTCTCACCTTTGGCATGCTGGTACGGTGCAACACTCTCAAAGTGAAACTGTCTTCTCCTTGTTTTGAGGTCCACCTGGTCTCCTGCTCTGCTTTCCTGAGCTCCGCCAACAAGTTTGAGTTCTTGGATCTAGGCTATGTAAGTATAGACAGTGAGTACAGTCCTGAGCAATCCATTGCTGCACAAACACTGAAACACTGCCACAGAGCTTTACTGGTTTATTTTAGTGTCACCCCCGTTTGATACCCACACAGAACAGCTTCACTGACACATCACACAACACCGCCCGCTACACAGGTACAATGTAACGATTACAGTGCAGCTGGAGACACTCAGTGTAAAGTACATCCACTCTCTTCTGTAGCAACTGATGGAGCGGCTAAAGAAAATCGTGAAGCTTCCTCACAGGCTGAGACCAACACAGAGCTGCAAGGTGAGCTGGAGATACATTGAGGTTCTGGGAAACTGGCACCGATATCAGCATGGGCAACAATACATTTATTAACATGTGCACAGATCAACACGGAGTACCGCTCGGAGTTCGCTCGCTGTCTGGAGCCCCTGCTGCTGCTTTCTCATCGCAGGTCTGTGTCGCTGACAGGAGGAGGGGGCGGAGCCTCAGGGATCAGCAACGCCAGCGCACTGTGAGTCTTCTGCTATCCGATTGGCTGTGTGCAGATCACAGGGCCCCGCTACCTCACAGCTCAGGTACAGTGAGACTATAGCAAACCAAGTCAAGGAGAATAATTCATATTATTACCCTTTCTCTAAACTTAAGCACAATCATTGAGAGATAGAGACAAAAGGATAGATAGAGGGATAGAGACAGGAGATAGATAGACAGAAGGATAGATAGATACAGATAGATACAGAAGGAGCGATAGATAGATAGAAGGATACACAGAAGGAGAGGTAGATAGATAGAGAGATAGATAGACAGAGAGATGGTGCCCTGATGTTAATGCAGCACAGGGCCCTCTGATCAATACACACCAGTATTATTATTGGTATTGTTTTTTAAGGTGAACTGTCCCAGATGGTTTAAATGGGACAATACTGAGATAAAAGGAAACCATGCAACTCACACACAGTATTTAAAAAAAAAAAAAACACACTACTTAGAAAAAGACATTCAAAGTGTAATTTTTTGTCATGCGAGTTGCGCGGTTTCCTTTCTGTTGATATTGTTTTTAACACCGCAGCCCGCAGTTGATTTTTGTGCGTCAGTCCTGTTTTGGTGTACAATAATGAGATACAGCAGCTCTCCCCCCCCCTCCCCCTCCTCTCCCGAGTGCACCATCACAGCAGCAGCTCCTCAAGCTGGTTCTAATCCAGATTTCGTGGAAGCAGCAGCTATTTGATCTGTTTGTGCTGTTAATCATTACAGCTGTTAGCTTGCATTAAAAAGATCACAGGCAACAGGAGCATTGTTAGCTCTTACTCCAGATCGTATATCTGGCAGATTCTTCTGATCGCTCCTCCCCTTTATTTCTTCCTCTCCTGCTCTCCCTCTGTACCTCATCTCCTCCCTACATCTCTCCTTACCTCATACCCTCCATCCTCCCTCTCTTGCTCCTTACCCCAAACCTTCCCTCTCTCCTTACCCCATACCCTCCACCCTCCCTCCCTCTCTCCTTACCCCATACCCTCCATCCTCCCTCTCTCCCCTAACCCCATACCCTCCACCCCCCCCTCTCTCTACCCCATACCCTCCACCCTCCCTCTCTCTACCCCATACCCTCCACCCTCCCTCTCTGCTTACCCCATACCCTCCATCCTCCCTCTCTCCCCTAACCCCATACCTTCCACCCCCCCTCCCCCTCTCTCTACCCCATTCCCTCCACCCCCCCTCTCCATTGGCACGCTCTGTGCTGTCAAGGTGCTGGAATCTGGGCTGGTCTCCCGTGTCTGTGTGAGGCACAGCGAGCACTCTGATAATCCATTGCACCTCCTCCCTCTCCGTTTCTCTCAGTAACTCACTGTTATCCAGTCCTGGGAAACAACATATTTATAGATGCCAACTGTGACATTGGCTTCAGAGCACACTCAGGAGGAGGTCACAAGGGCTGTGCAGTCTCTATCTCTCACACACACACTTTCCCCAAGGAGTCAAGTATTTCTCTTTTTTTGAGCTGTTGGTGTTGCAAGTTCAAGTTTGACTGTATATCCCCCCCCCCCCAGGATCCTTCACTCTGTTGCTGTGCAGCGGATGGAGTAAAGAGAGCAGATCGGAAGTCCACTGAAATAGGAATACGAAACCTTTAGAAAGCAAGTAGGACAGACCGTACCAGATGATGCAGGGCGCATCACGATGCCCCAAACCTGCCTTTATATAGAAAGTGACTTCCGCTGGGGTCTCTCGCAGGCACAGCGACAGCCGTCCGCGCCCCGCTCTCCCCTCTCCCGAGTGCAGCTGTGACGCACGTCCCCCTCACATTTTCCACATAAATCAGCCGCTGCTTTCAGCCTGCCTGGCGAGCGCTGCGAGGAGATTGGCCGGCTCATGAATGCTGGGTGGCCCTTTAGCAGCAGGAGGCTGATCCAGGACTATTTTTATCAGAATTTCACAGAACTCTCCAGGATAGCGCTCAGCAGGCACTCTGGGAGGGCAGAGGGAGTGCTCTGTACAGAATTTCACAGAACTCTCCAGGATAGCGCTCTGCAGGCACTCCGGGGGGGGTGGGGGCATGAGGCGTGTTCTGTACATATATTTAGTTCTGCTGATGTTACGCTGCTTCCAGATGTCTGGAGGGTTTGCAGTCTCCAGATTTCGTGAGTAGCACTTGAAGGATATCTCAGGGCAGTCGAGAGAGATCCACAGGACTGCTTCACAGCACGACTCAGTCCAGGTAAAACGCTACAGATTTTTTTTACAGCAAGGATTAAAGCTGTTTGTTTGGGCTGGAATGTCCCTGCCCTTCTTCATTCACTGCTCAGTTCTCTGATACTTAGGAAGGACTCTTCTTGGGAAACGATTTCAATTTCTAGCATGCCCAGGAAGAAAGAAAATTACTAAGCATCTTTTGCTGGCTTAGCTTCTTACTGTAGAATCAGACCAGACTTTGTGTACTAGCTGATACTGTGAGGCATGTCTTGGTGTATGGCTGACTACTCTTTCTACTGCACTCCCTGAATGGGACCTGCACCCCCCTGAACGTTGAAATGAATTCAGACATACCTGAAAACGCAGTTTCTACCTCGCCTCCACTGTGCAACGTCAAGATTTCTGTCCTTTGCCCAGAAAGGGTTAAAACACGCGTCCCGTGAATATTTGTAAAATTTGCTTCCTAGTAAGTTTGCCAGGTTTGCATCTGAAGGAAGTCAGATAGGTCGACAGGAGTTTTGGAGATTTGGAGGAAATTCAAGGCAGTCGATTGCAACAGAATGTCCTGCGATGCCTGAGCTGCTGTTGGCGTGGTGTGTTGTTGTGTTAGAAGGGTCTGCGTGTGTTCAAACAGCTCTGGAGATAGTGAGTAATCCACTGCACAGTGCCAGGGCAGCACAGCCTGTGCAGGAGGGACTCCGTCAGTAGTGGAATGTGTTTGGGCTGGTTAGTGTCAAGCAGCACAACATAGAGAGAGCACAAGAAACCAGAGGAAGAGCTGCAGCCCTGCCAAAGCAATGCCTGAGTCTCGGAGGATAAATGCACCTAATCCTGCTTTTAACTACTGTGGACATGTAGACTCTGTAAGGGGTGTGGAGGGGTTATGTTACAGAGGTTTCCTTTTAACAAGGCTTCTTTACATTTGTAATGCGTTTCCTATGCATTTTTTTTAATGTAATATACTTTTCACTATTCTCAGATTTCACTGCGCTTTCCTTGTGCATCTAACAAGGTGGCAAGCTTTAAGGGAAAGGCAAATGTGAGATCAGGTGCAGAAAGGCAACGCCCCAGACTGCCGCGGTGCACCGGCCTTGCTGACTTGTTCCCTTGTGCTGTTCTTGCAGGCTGCAGTCGCCCCTCTCCCTGACGGTCCCCTCCTCCAGCGACATGTCCCTCTCCGCGGCCGTGGTCCGCAAGCCCACGGCGCACCGCTACATCAGCACCAAGGTCCTGCTGGCCGAAGGAGACGAGACCCCCTTCACTGAGCACTGCCGCAGCTATGAGAACAAGTACAGGGTGAGCAGCAGCCCCTCCAGAGGAACACGTTTCCACTGGGGAGAGAAGAGAGGGAGAGGGAGGAGAGAGGAGAGAGAAGAAGCGAGAGAGCGAGAGAGAGGAGAGAGAGGAGACAGGAGAGAGCGAGAGAGGAGAGAGCGAGAGAGAGGGAGAGAGGAAGGAAGCGAGAGAACGAGAGAGGAGAGAGAGCGAGAGAGAGCGAGGAGACAGGAGAGCGAGAAAGAGAGAGAGGGGAGAGAGAGGGAGAGGAGAGAGGGAGAGAGAGAGAGAGCGAGAGAGGAAGAGAGAGCGATAGAGAGGGCGAGAGAGGGAGAGGGAGAGAGGAGAGGAAGCGAGAGAGCGAGAGGAGAGAGCGAGAGAAGGCGAGAGAGCGAGAGAGGGAGAGAGGAGAGAGGAGAGAGAGAGAGAGAAAGAGGTGATGCTTTGGGAATGCTCTCCAGTGCTGGAGAAGTTACCACTGCACCGGGTACACTTACCAAGGCTTGGCAATGCTGCTGTGCTTTGCAAGATCCGGAGCTAATGCAGCATGGCTTCAGATTGAATGAGAAACACTCACGTTGGTCTCGGTGTACCTTAATTACCGGAGTATAACATGCACCCTGTGTATAGCGACTATGCCACTTTGAGTTCAGTGATACGCACCTATTGTATAACACGCACCTCTTGTGGCCCGCCCTATCAAATACATCATAATATACCGCAATACAGAATACTGTTACTCGAGTAAACTGTGTATATACCGTGCAACCTTTGTACAGCATGCAGGAACTCTCCTAAGCAACGGTGTCCATAGCTGGCCCTTCCACTCCTGGTCTTTGTTCCAAACCCTGTTCTAAATTGTTAACTGAACCAATGAAACCTCCCTCCAGACCCTGAAGTAGTTAATGATATAGCTGTACCTGTTAAACCTGGAGTGGAACGGCTGTCCAGGACCGTGTCTGGACATCCCTGTGCGGTCTGTGGTGATTGAGGCTTGATCGACGGGTCTTCCTGGTTTCCATGCAGACCCTTCAAGCAGAGATCCAGAAGCTGAAGGACCAGGTGCAGGAGATGCATCGCGACCTGACCAAGCACCACTCCCTGGTCAACACCGACACCATCGGGGACGTCCTGCACAAATCCCTGCAGATGGACGGGCAGATCGCCTCCGAGTACGCCTCTGTGGAGATGATGCGCGCCATGTTCGAGGAGGTAGGACCCTTTGCTTCATAGCGACCGCATCCCGGCCAGCGCGGAAACAGCGTTCCGCACGCGACTCGGGTCTGAAACGGAACTCTCATGTCTCTTTCGTTTCATTTAGATTTGGGAAGAGACTTTTCAGAGGGTTGCAAACGAACAAGAGATTTATGAAGGTAATTTCACTTTCACTTTTCCTAAGTATTAAGTTACAGAAAGACGACCGCCCTAGGATAACTGTAATTAAATCAGTTTCTTATATTGGAAAAAGTATGCACTTTAGAGCATTAGATTAGTTTACTGGTTTGCAGTTATGAGTGGCGTTGTCTTCCCTATACTGCAAAGGTCTGCAGGTTTTAATGGTTATCCTTACTGGACCTGTAAACAACCTTGCAGTGTTGAAATTGAGATGTGTATGAAGGACAGTGTTACCTGACGATAAATAAAGTCTCCAATCCAAACTCATTTGTCTATAACTCAGTGATAGGGGTGTGTTTGAGTACTTGCCTTTAAGAAGTATTTAAATTGTCAGGTATTAAATAATTCACAACACTATTAATGTGTTCATTTCAAAACAAGAAAAGCTGTCCTTCTCTCACTTTTACAACTGAGGGCAGCAAATGTTCCTTTCCTCCTGGGGCTCTGACATTTTTACTGCCATACTGAGGCCTTAAGCCGACAGACACTCAATCTCTCTCTCTCTCTCTCTCTCTCTCTCTCTCTCGTCTCCGCACAGCTCAGCTCCACGACCTGGTGCAGCTCAGGCAGGAGAACACCTACCTGACCACCATCACCAAGCAGATCAGTCCCTACATCCGCTCCATCGCCAAGGTCAAGGAGCGCCTCGAACCCAGGTCCGCCGCCGACCCTTCCTTTAAAACGTATTGCACAGCGCTTTCAAAAAGAGCAACGCAAGCCTACTCACAGTGCAGCGGGGCCTCCCAATGAGCAAAAAGCAAAGCCAGCACAACAGAGCAGAGGCTGGGGTCGAAGTGAGCCTCTCCACCTCTCGGAAAAACAGCTTCAGCCAGCTGCATCCGTAACGGCAGCGTACGCCCGAGTCGCAAAAGCTTTAACTTGTCATTTAAAATAAGGATATTCACATGCGGTTTGATATTCACGAGACTGTTCTGAATTGCTAGTGGCTTCTTTATGAGATCAGAGCAGTTTCGCAAATATCATAAGAGTTCAACCTTTTGCGAATAGAGCCTGGTATCTGTTTCGACTGGTAAAGTGAATACTAGAAAATAAACTGAGGACAAGCTGTCTGGAGATCCTTGTTCAACAAGAGTTTGGCTTGCATTGCTATTATTGTTTAATAAGCATCTCATCCCTCCTCTGCACAGGCTGAAGGAGTCCAAGGAGCTGAAGGATGACCGGACAGAGACCATGCTGCACATCTATGATGACAGTGCAGCGTGCAGCGAGGCTCAGCACAGGTGACTCTGCGTTACCGTTCCTCAGCTGGGTGTTGGAGAGTTGAACTGTGCAGGAGGGGTGGAGCTGGAACAGCACTACCCCTGATCTATAGAACTAGATTCATATAATCTGCATGTGCCTATTCTAAACCTTTGTGTTGTTCCACTTCAGTGACAAAATACACTGAATCTCACAAAAAAAATATCAGAAACGTGACTTTGATCGTTTACCTACTGTGGTGCAATTTTTGAAAAGGTATTGTAGAATTTTATATTTAAAAATAGACGGGTACGTTTCCTTTCCAGGCATGTTCTCAAACCGAAATAATTTTGTTTGTCTTAAAGAAACGACCTGACGTGCGGCGCCGACGAATGCCGGGACAAAACGGCGGAGAACCGAGAGAAGATAATCGACAACCGCTCTCTGAACATCCTGTCGGAGGAGTCTGCGCTGAAGACGAAAGACTATTACCGCTCGGGGAAGCAGAAAAACAGCGGAGACCCCCCCGGCAGAAAAGAACTGCCCGTCTAACGGAGACGCAAACCCCCTTCCTGTCCTTCAGCAGAGACACGCAGCCATCGTCGACACGCGGGAAGGGACAGACTTTTACTAGCATCTTTCTTTGAGGGGGCAAAAACAAATCCAGCGGACGCAAGTCTCATCACACGACGGAATATACGGATGCTTTAGGATGAACGGCTGCTCCCTTGGGAGCTGCGAAACAGCCGTGCGCTCCTGATACTGCGAGAGTCACCCAGTGGAACTCCTGGCATCGTTCTGTAGACCCGCTCTTGGGTGAACAGCCCAGGGTAGAATCCTGCTTGTTAATTTGCCTCTCAGTAACAGTATTAACGGCGTTGCCACTAGGTTTCAGGCGGGCGTTTGCGTTGAAGAAGCGAGCAGGATCTTGGAAGATATACCCAAGGAAGGGAGCAGATGTCGGGACTGAAGGACAGTACAGTATTGCAGTACTCTTCTGAAGAGGCGGGGTTTAGATACCTTTAGTCTGCATTTGTTTAAGCAGAATTCTGATAAAAGGTCAAAATGTTCTTTAAATCACTATAGTAACTTATTCTAAAGTATAGAGTTTTCTATAGGCTGTAATGTATCACAATTACTGTATTGTTTGCTGTAACACATATATGTTAGTCCTTCAGTACTGAGGACTTTACTGAACTGAACTCCCAGTACAGATTTATTTTTTTAGGTAAATATTATCTATTTACAATTTTAAATCCATTGATGGTTCTGTAACTTGTCGCTTGGTGATGGTTTTGCAGTGTACAGAGCATGCACTAAAAACTGTATTAGAAAGCTAATCTACTTTAGTGAGCATTACGGATAATGGATACAGATAGCGATGCAAAATGGTTTGAATCTACTGTTTTCATCTGCACCACGAACTGTAAACCGTTCTGCCTGCTGCAAATGGGAACACAAGAGTGGTGCAACCTGACAAATTGATAACGATGATGAGGGGAGCAAAAAAACTGTGATTGTGTGCAATTCAGAAAAGATAGACTACTACGAGACAAATGAAAAGGCTTTTAACCCTGCTTGCCCCTCCCCCCCGATTACATTTCAGCATTTAGAGTGAGTTTAAAGAAGTGTCTTTATATTAAAAAAATAAAAATAAAAATAAAAATCACAGGAAAGGTGGTGTTCTTCAAATTTGGATTTAATCAAAGTGACCGTGACATTAAAGCCTTTTTCAGAAATCACAAATACTGCCCTGCCCCTAGATGGCACCCTTGAACCAGTGGTTCCTGTCCCGCACATGCACTGGAGCATGCAAATCTGTTTCAATACCAAACCATATACATAAACACACAGACAGGCAGGCAGGCAGGCAGACACCAGCACACTCTACAGCAGTGACTCTCAACCACGGCCTCGAACCCCCTCTTCTCATTCCAACTGAGCTCTGGATTACTTAACTAAAGCCTCAACTGAACTAACAATTAGCTTAATTCGATCTTTTTAACTGTTCTCAGATCCTAACACGTTGCAGATTAAGTTATTTCTACGATGTTACAGTTAACTTGAAATCTCCAACTCTTTATAAGAGCTGAAAACAACTGAGCTAATTGTTAGTTAAAGGTTTAGTTAAGTAACTGAGAGCTCAATTGGAATGAAAACCAGAATACATGGAGGTCCCCCCGAGGACCAGGATTGAGAAACATTGCTCTACAGCACAAACTCCGCATCCGGCACCAAAACCAGATTCCGGTCCAGGTTTTCATTCCAACCTGTTTCAGTTTCAATTGCAGTCCAGGGTCTGTGGTCATTAATAATTATATGAAGAATTTAATGTGAAGCCAGGAATGGATCAAACTGCTATGCAACGGGAGTCTTATTTCCATCCCTGGAACACAGGGACTTGAAAAGGGGTTTCGGCCAATTGTGAAAACTAGGAATGCTCAAAGAAAAAAAAAAAAAAAGAATTTAGTAATGCAAGCACTTTATTTGCATATCCCCTCCTCCGCCAGAGTCTGGATCTCTTAATTATATTAAAATACAATAGAAAAGGATAATTTAACTCTTCCCAATACAGTCAATATTTACAATCACACCTGGGTTTTTAAATGATGAATGACACGTGACACTTTGCAATGTATTAACACTGGGAGGAACGCTGTACGCAACAGATGGCTTTTCAAAACCTGATTCATTAAAAAACATCTCCAACAAACTGGTCGTCTGTTCTTAAAGTGTTGCACATTCTGAGTCCATGACAAAGGTTTGCATTGTGGTCGTGCAGGTTACACTGCAAAGAAAAATAAAAATAAGAGTTTGCATTTCTTCAAGCAAGCTGATTTGGTTTGAACACAAACTCCTTTTGAAGCGAGCTTTTACTAAACAATAAAACAAGAAGCTACAAAACATCCCCACAGGCCTGGGTTCCTGCCTTATTTTAATCAAAATAAATAATACAGCAAGAGAGAACATTACTGTCAGCCAAAATGGGGACATTATCAGGTATAAGAAATACTCTGTCTGTCTGTCTGTCTGTCTCTGTGTGTGTGTCTGTCTGTCTCTGTGTGTGTGTCTGTGTCTGTCTGTGTCTGTGTGTCTGTCTCTGTGCCTGTGTGTGTGTCTGTCTGTGTGTGTCTGTGTGTGTCTCTGTGTCTGTCTGTCTCTGTGTGTGTGTCTGTCTGTCTCTGTGTGTGTGTCTGTGTCTGTCTGTGTCTGTCTGTCTCTGTGTGTGTGTTGGGTGGAACATTTTGTAAGCAAGCTTTGGGCTTTCTCAAAACACAACAGCTGAACACAGTACTCAACGCAGAGCTGTGGACATGTGAAGAGACTCTCTGCCATGGACCACGATTCAAACACCGCCTCTCAACTCCACTGAGCCCTTGTAGATTTATTCCCCAAATCATTAACCCCCTCGACCTGCAGTTCATTCAACAAAGCTCCCTGTCCAGAAACCAAGCAACAACAAGACAACGAATAACCGGCAAAGCAACCAAAGCAAACCCAGCTGCCACTGGCGACCGTGCTCTGAGATGAAGTAAAGGGACGAGTCCTGATGCGCACTCTGCAGCCTTCAGTGACAGGGGATCCCAGAGGCAAAAAAGGGGTTTTAACTGACCCTTCCCTGAGGAGGTCACCAAACCTCCCAGTCAGTGCCTTCCCCCACCCCTTCAACTGAAATTCATTACGCACTTCAGAAGCCTTCGGTGAGGTGTGCGTCCCCAGGGGAGTGAAGGTGAGGAGGGCGGTTTGTTTAGGATGCAGGGGTGGGGTATGCGGGGTCGGGTGAGCGGGTGGGAGGTGGGGGGGGGGGGTTCTGTGTTTAGGGCTCCATCTTGATTCCTGTGATGAAGGGCAGGCCCGTGGGGACCTTGCTCTTATACTCCAGATAGTCCTCTCCGAAGAAGTGGATGAGCGTGATCTCCTCTTCCTCGATGCGCTCCCGGAAGAACCTCCAGGAGGCCAGGGCGTATCCCAGCACGCACAGCGGGTTACACAGCAGCACCTGCAACAAGAGCCACAACCACACCAGGGGCGATTACACCTGTGCAACCCGGAATGGAGCTGAACCTCCACACACACCTGCCTAACTGAAACTGCATCACATCACTGATCGATTCCAGTTCAAGCACACACGTGTGTCATACGATCATTATTCTTGTATTTTCAACCACTTTCAGTGACCCCATTTGTTTGGAAAAAAAAAAATAAGTGACGTAGTTCTGTTTCTGTATTTGTAGCTGAGATTATCACTGCTTGGTTATTTAAAATGAAGAGAACTGTAACTAACTGAACCAAATAGCACTGTAATTGTAACTGCAATTTCAGCAAACCGTTTTGCAACGCTGGCGTGGCAGACTGTGCTGCGAGCGAATCAGAAGGGACCGTTTCCTTTCCTCTTCCTACAGCTCTCCTCATGAACCCCCCCTCTCCTTGTGCGCACTGCAACGCTTCCCGTGGTGGGTTCACGCGTGGCTCACCTGCGTGCCGATGCTCCAGTAGAACCAGCCCACGTAGGAGGGGTGCCTGAACCAGGAGTAGACTCCGGCGGTCACCAGCACGTGGCTCTGCGCCTTCTCATTCTGGACGATGTGGTTGAAGTTGGAGCCGGCGGTGAGCATGGCAGACTTGCGCAGGCACTCCCCGATCAGCACCATGAGCAGCCCCAGCGCGCTGAGCCAGGCAAGAGGCTTCAGCTCTGCAGCAAAACATCGCCACAAGCACGTCAGGGTCTTCCATTCAACCCCCTCCTCAAAACATCCCCACAAGCACATCAGGGTCTTCCATTCAACCCCCTCCTCAAAACATCCCCACAAGCACGTCAGGGTCTTCCATTCAACCCCCCCCTCAAAACATCCCCACAAGCACGTCAGGGTCTTCCATTCAACCCCCCCCTCAAAACATCCCCACAAGCACGTCAGGGTCTTCCATTCAACCCCCCCCTCAAAACACCCCCACAAGCACGTCAGGGTCTTCCATTCAACCCCCTCCTCAAAACATCCCCACAAGCACGTCAGGGTCTTCCATTCAACCCCCTCCTCAAAACATCCCCACAAGCACGTCAGGGTCTTCCATTCAACCCCCCCCTCAAAACATCCCCACAAGCACGTCAGGGTCTTCCATTCAACCCCCCCCTCAAAACACCCCCACAAGGACGTCAGGGTCTTCCATTCAACCCCCTCCTCAAAACATCCCCACAAGCACGTCAGGGTCTTCCATTCAACCCCCCCCTCAAAACATCCCCACAAGCACGTCAGGGTCTTCCATTCAACCCCCCCCTCAAAACATCCCCACAAGCACGTCAGGGTCTTCCATTCAACCCCCCCCCCTCAAAACACCCCCACAAGCACGTCAGGGTCTTCCATTCAACCCCCTCCTCAAAACACCCCCACAAGCACGTCAGGGTCTTCCATTCAACCCCCTCCTCAAAACACCCCCACAAGCACGTCAGGGTCTTCCATTCAACCCCCCCCTCAAAACACCCCCACAAGCACGTCAGGGTCTTCCATTCAACCCCCTCCTCAAAACATCCCCACAAGCACGTCAGGGTCTTCCATTCAACCCCCTCCTCAAAACATCCCCACAAGCACGTCAGGGTCTTCCATTCAACCCCCCCCTCAAAACACCCCCACAAGCACGTCAGGGTCTTCCATTCAACCCCCCCCTCCTCAAAACACCCCCACAAGCACGTCAGGGTCTTCCATTCAACCCCCCCCCCCTCAAAACACCCCCACAAGCACGTCAGGGTCTTCCATTCAACCCCCCCCTCCTCAAAACATCCCCACAAGCACGTAAGGGTCTTCCATTCAACCCCCTCCTCAAAACATCCCCACAAGCACGTCAGGGTCTTCCATTCAACCCCCCCCCCCCCCCCAAAACATCCCCACAGGCACGTCAGGGTCTTCCATTCAACCCCCTCCTCAAAACATCCCCACAAGCACTGATATTTCCTAAAAGTTTTTTTTTTTTCACTCTTGTTTTCCTGAAGCCGCTGTGCCGTCCACAAGAACGGCGCTCCACAGAGCAGAGAGAGAGAGAGACTGCAGATCTGTAACAATGCAACCCACCCTCCCCTCCCCAAACAAACCCTTTACTCTACACTTACTCCACAGCTAGAGCACGAGGACGGACTGACCTGGGAAGAGCAGTTTCTCCACAGTGAACTCCACCCAGGACGACACGGCTGCCACTTTGTACTCCAGGCTGTGGTTGAGGAGGAAGGAGTCGAGGGAGAGGCTGCGCGGGTTGATGATCGCTGTCACCAGGTACTCCGAGTAGTGAAAGAAAGACAGCGAGCACATGTACCTGCGAGCAGCAACACACAGGGAGGGAGTCAATAAGTACTGCATAGCGCTGTGATCCATTCCAGGCGTTAACTGATTAGTCTCAGTGTGCAGGTAACAAGCTCAGGTGTGTCTTATTAAACTCATAGTAAAACCTGGAGTGGATCAAACTGCTTATTGCCATGCCTGTGTATATCAGACTACAGTAGTACAGTACAACTGGTATGCTATGTAATATTGTTGTATAATAATAATAGTAATAATAATAATAATAACTACAATTGAATATCAGTGGTCTTAATAATGGAAATAAGACTCCCACTGTATAGAAGTGCGAGTCATTCCTGGTTTCACTGTGAGTTTAATGAGACACACCTGAGCTTGTTACCTATACACTGTCGCTAATCGAGCTTGTGTTAAAACCTGGACTGGATGAAACTGCTTTGCAAGAGGAGTCTTATTTCCATTGCCGCTATACAATGAAACACGCAGTTTATTAAATGTTTTCAATCTAGAGTTAAACCTGCAAACAGCCCATCCCTGAATTCACTGGCTTCACAGACAGGACGATCAGAAAACAATTACACTTCAGAAACTGCCAGCACTGTGGATATTGTGAGCACACAGGAGCTGGTAAAACAGGACGGGGTTGTGTCAGGTGGTTAAGGAGACTAGCGTGTAACACTGCAGGCCGCTCACCAGCCGAAGGGTCCCCACGATGTCTTGCTGAAGCTCACCAGCAGACCACAGCCGAAGGCAAACCCCAGGAAGCAGGCTCGCACTGCAACCTGGTAAAGAGGGAGAGAGAGCAGGGGAGTCTCAGCACGTCGTTCCACTTCACTGAGGCAGCATGTTCTCTCAGCTACTGCAGCAGATTCAAGAAAGCACTGCAGGGCTGGGAAGAAGCCTGCTATTGCACAGCAGTCCCGGTTCAGGGTGTGCTAACTCAACTCCCAGATCAAACTGCTACACAAAGAGATCTTCTTTCAATCAGGGTAAGAATGCACCACACTACAGGACAGCTAGCATGCAACAGAATACTTCTGTATAATAATAATGTTATTGTATATCAGCACAATTTGCTATTGGTTTATGGAATGGAATTGCTTGAATTGTATTTAATAGTAAGCAAGACACTATAAAATAGGTTACTGTTTTTAATACAAGTAATTTGAGAACTGACTTTTTTGGTTTTTACTATTAGTTTCATCAATGTATGATTGCCTGTGGAATGTTCAAGTTCATACGTCATTCATTGTAAATATGCAGTCTATCGTTGTGTGATAGTGGGCGGTCTAGCCAGCTACCTTTACAGGAAGTTATATAAAAAAAAAAAACCCAAAACAACTAATACCCATTCATTATGGAAAACTACCCTGTGTTAATACATTATAACCGGGAAATAATCCGATTAGCAACTCCATATTACTATTACAAACATATCCTATACACACTGTAGGAATAAAACAGTGCTCCATAATTGTGCTCTAGTTTCAAGTCTCAATGAAGATAACGATGGGCGTCTCTATTTGAAATACTCACCGGTGCTATAGACAGAACAGCAGAGATAAATCCGGCTGGACAACTGACCTCAATGCTTAACAACAGGATCAACTAACAACTTTGAACGTGGCTGTGTACACCAGATTATTTTAAGCAATGCATTTCTCGTTTGCTTTCATTTAAATGAGCGAGCATTGCAGCTACCATTGCAAAGTGACAACCACTCTGCACATGTTAACAAAAAATTTAAAAGGTAAACACAATACTCGTGTTAGTGTTAGGAGTGAGAATTTGTTGCGTTACCTGGTAGACCGGTCCCTTGTACAGGACTAGCAACAGTCCATTCACCGACGCGACATACACAGCGATTGCTATTTTAGTGCGTATTCCGGGGAGTAGGGTCTGTACCCACGCAATGTCTGAGCCGGCAGCGGACAGCAGCGGGATGCAGACCGCACCGAGACCCAGGACAAAGCTGTAAACACTCGCTCGCCCCTCCGGAACAAACTTAGTACCAGCCATGTTGGAGACCAGGAGAGACCCTGCTGAAACATCGCGAGTTTTCTTTTTTTTCTTTCCCACAGCCAGAGCGCACGCGATTATGCAAATCATCTAAGTCAAGCTCCGTCTGCCTGTGAGACAGCAAGGTATCCTATGCCTAGAAATAATGTCCCTCTTTCCAGTGTTACAGTGCACTTTGAAAGGTTATTTCCCTTCATAATTACCGTGGTGGAAGAATACGCTATAAAAAATACAAAAGTATATCAAAGCATATAAAGTCTTGTGCAAAAAAAAAAAACACTATATCAGCTTGGGAAATATCTGTTACAGTGCAAAATGATTTTTGTAGCCAGGTTTCATGCATGCCAGGTGACTCCGGGAGTAATTCCTTTGTGCACTGCGGTTATGAAACCCGTCGATATGAATGGAACTGTGCTGGAATGTACCAACCTGCTGCAGTACGGCTCATCGGCCACTAGAGGGGAGTCACCGCAACATGCTTACAGCAACAGGATCCATTTATTGTAGATGTTGTAAACAATGAAGCGACTGCCAGGGTTGCATTTTACACTAACATGGGAGTTAATGCTGGCTCTTACCAGTTAGTATTAAAATTAGTTGACCTACTTATTATGGGATGTATACTTTGAAGTGTTTGTGTTAGGTTTATAGTAGTACATTGGCAGCTTGACACGAAAAATTGTTTTCTTTTTTAAAAGACTTTAAAAGGCTCAATACTGAATCAATTGTCAAGACTGGAGACTGGATTATGATTCAATATTTCTATGTTATATTCCAAAACTACTAATAGGGCTACTGTTGCTAAGTGGTCAACTAAAACCAGCCTCAAGTGATTTAAAAACTATTATTATTAACATAATTACTAAATCAAAAATTAAAATATTGTTTGGGCCTACAGATCAAGGCCCCAAGCAAGACCTGTTCTGTTGCCATAGCTACCCAGCAGCAGTTCACTGGACTCTCCCTCTCCCTCTCTCTCTCTCTCTCTCTCTCTCTCTCTCTCTCTCTCTCTCTCTCTCCAGCGACCGTTAACATTTCTTCTCCCCCCCCCCACAGTTTAAGAAATTCATTTCCTCTTGTCTCATTTCCAGAGCCAGCTCATTTGTTTGTGTCAGCGCAATGGCACTGGTTTTTTTTTAATCTCTCTGTCTCCCTCCTTCCCTCTTTTTCTTTCGCTTCTTTCTCCTTCCTCCCTCCCCCTCCTTTCTCTCTCTCTCTCTCTCTCTCTCTCTCTCTCTCTCTCTCTCTCTCTCCAGCTTCCCCTCAACCCCAACAGTATCATCCGAGGTTACTCACATTAGGAAATCGTAAATAATTACTGTTATTATTATTTTTTAATCCTCATTGCAAGCTGCTCGTGCTCTTGAGTCAGGTATGCTCAGATCTAAGAAGGTGTGAAACTGTCGGCGCTAAAGCATTTCCACTGGGATTTTCCACGGCTGACCTTAGAACAGCCGCATGTCAATAATTGACATTAGCATGCATTTTATTCCAAACGGCCTTTTATTCTGAAAACTACCGGGAATACGGAAGGGGGGAGGTCTGTCAAAGGTGAAGGGGTCAGGGGCGCTCTGTGATTGAATCCCCAGAGAGCCACGCTAATTAATGATTGTTTTCACAACCTTCTAACGATCCCCAGGGCTCTAATTACTGCACGGGTCCCGGAAAGCAGATTGACTGCGCTGTGATTTAAAATGTAGCGTCTTTCCATTCGGAAAGGTCATGCCTTCATCAGCGGTTTGAGTTAAAGGTGTTAACGATGGAGCTGGGGTGGCGCTGAGAGCCGCTTTGACCGTTTACTCGTTAGTTATAGGGCGCCTTTAGTGCACGCACAGTTATAGCTACTGCATCTTTTAATGTGTATTTCAGCGTCACGGCGGAGACGCAAACCTCAGAATTAAGCGCTCGCAACACTCTATTGGGCAGCACTAACCCTGGACAAAGATCAATGGCAACCAGAGGTACCTTTGACTCTGATCAGCCACTTGAGGTGTGTGGAGTGGGAGGGGTCATGTATGTGTGCCCCAGCTGAGTACAGGAGACACTCTCTCGGCTAATGCACTAATACATTGCCATTAGGGGTATTACTATTAGGTACCGTGATGAATGATGTAATACAAGAACCGACATGAACAGGGCGCCCCCTGGGGCAGCACGGAGCAGGGATGAGGAGGGGAGGGGGGTATCGAATTCACAATGGGTTGTTTCACGTGTGCAACTTTTTTGTCTTTGTTTTATTAGCTTAGCAATGTTGTCAGTTTTGGACTTCTACGATTAAAAACGCAGCGGGTATAAACCAAGGAAGCGATGCTCGTTCGGTGTGGTTTAATCTACACTCAAGCACGGCTGCGTAACACCCCAATCATGCAATCTGTAAACTGAACGCATTCCTTTTCATAACGTTCATACAAGTTTAGGGGCAATTGAATTGAATGAGGTGCCCCTTTTAATGCACACAGTTTACATCTCTGACGTATATGCGGGTTGACAGTATTATTTAGAGCCTCTGTTTCCAACTGTAAAGAAGAGGAGGAAGAGGAAGAATATAAATAATAACCACGACATTAGAGCGCACTCCGGTTTGCGGGGTCGATTTCATTTCAGCCTTGATGTATAATTCACAGCTAGGGTATTGAACCTGGTATTTTCCATTACAATACAATTACGTTTTACAGCCGCGACTCTTTGAGTCTTTATGAAGCTCTCACGGGATCAGTCCAAGGGCACGTTAACTGTGAAATTACATCCGCGCTCTTGAATAATAGGAAGAAATATCAATATAAAAAAAAAAAAAAAATTACGAAACCTGGAGAGACTGAAAACCAGTTTTTTTTTAAAACTTGTATTTGGACTGTACGAAAAAATAAACATGAAAGGCGATGACAACTTCACTGTCTAGGCACCCGATCTGATTGAGATCAGTCGATTCAATGGGACGTTGTCAAGCAAAAATCATCCCATAGTACCTACTAGTCTACTAACCCCTAAATCTACCCTCTACCCCTAAACCTAATGCCTACAACCTAATCTCAACCCTTAAACCCAACGGTGTTACTATTGAAGTCATTTTTACTATTATTTGAACACCGCTTTTTAGCGCCCTCTAGCGGCTGCTACACCCGCCGTCCATTAAAGCGCTTGATCCGGACCGACTCTACCTGCTGGGAGGCTAGTAGGTATCTACTGGACCATTCCTGTGGGATGATTTTGCTTGATAACGTCCCGTTCAACCGACTGATCTCAATCAGATCGGGTGGGCTGCACAGACACACCCTGTGTTGTCAAACTCACACCTGATTTAAAGGAACCTGACATTTTCCAAAAGTTTGCTCTTGTCTTGTTGAGTAGGTGACGGTCACGCTAAAGTTACAGAGGCGATTTCCAGCCGGTACAGTACACGCAGTTCTGCAGTGATGCACGCTTTGTTTTCCAGCCCGGATGGATTACGATGCCCGTGTCAGATCAATCCAGATGGAGCCGTTGGGACTAGTTTCACAGAGAACAGCGCCGGTTTCACACCTCAGTCCAATTAATAGACTATAGGGACAGCTCATCAATACTGTCTCTCAATGGGAGACGTTGATGACAAAGAACTGCTTGTTAGCCCTGCAGCTAATTATGAAACCAGCGCCCAAAACACACAGAATAGCACGAAAAACGAATAATTAAAAAGAAAACACACACCGCCAAAAAAGAATGAAACAGAAAAGCACAGAATACTTTGTTTCATGCAGCCACAGAACCATTTATTTCTGCACAGTAACTTAAAACATTTAAAAAAACAAAAAATATTTAAAAAAAGACGTACTCGGATAACTTGCAATGAACACATTTATTGTACAGAACTTGTGGCATGAACAGAAACAAACGCAAGCCATCCACACAATGTTAATAACAATGAAAATGATCTCACAGCTTGGAGCTTCTTGGCTGCATCAATGCTTCCAGTGTACAGCAGACTGATCGTTTTTATTCAAGCAGAACAATGGCACTGAGGATAAATAAATAAATAGATACATGCAAGACTCATAAAACAGGGTGTTTCCCCGATTAAACGTTTACATTTTTATGTTTGATTATTTTCGCTTACAGTTTAGGGTTTAAATCTGTATGCAAACTATCACTGACATGCAATACAGCGATATTCTGAAACGCTCTGGTGACATCAAAAAACGACACTCTCCTGCATACGCTGTTTGCATTAACTGGTAAGGCCAAATAACTAACAGCATTCCCTCTGTAAATCGTTTACAGGTCTCTGCAATTCTCTGATAACTCGGACGCACTGAATATTATAAGAGTGCACGGGTCTGTTTTTTTGCTGAATCGTCCGGTTCTATAAAAAAGCGTTTGCATAATTGTTTTAACGCTTCGCTGCCCCTGGTTATGCCCCCATACCTGTTTATTTGCCTATTTTCTCAATGTCAAATATATTGGACACCAAAGGGTTAAAACAGTGTTTATTTATTTATTTTGCAATCAAGGTTAACGAAGTACGCGGCTCCCGCGCGCATCAATCTTGTGAAATGACTTTGCTGTTATAAAAGCGGTTCACATATCAATGAAGGCAAGGAGTCGGCAATTAATCATCGGGCTTTTTAATTCACCAGCCCCCCTCCGTCTTTGACCTCGGCGTCTCCAGCTCGTTATCGTTTGCTGAGAGGAGTCGTTAACAGCCCGGTCAGTCATTCATTAAGATCTCACGCTGCCGTTTACAAAGGAAGACGCTTCCAGTCGCCTCCCGTCACCCATACAGATGCAATTTGTATGTTTCGCATTACAAGCCTTGCATTAATGCGTTTCAAGTTTATTAAAGGCGATTTACGCAAAACACCGCCACGTAAAATTACCAGTTAAATATTCACTGTTATTCTCTAGTCTACGAAAAGGCAGCGTATTAAACAAAATGAATAGGGTGCACACATTTTGTGAAAGGTCACTACCACATCATCCTGGAAAGAAAAATCGTATGTTTTATTTCACAGATTTCTTAAAACTGCACAGAAAAAAGCCTATGACCACAACCAATCTGTTCTCCCTGCACCACAGAGAGGTCCTGGCGATAAATCATTTTCTTCAGGTCGAAAAACAAAACACAAGGCACATGGTCTCTGGAGCTCTCCTTGGGTTAATATATATATGATATGATCTTCACAGGCAGGGAGGAGAAGAAAGGGTATTAATTACATCTCTCTCTCCGAGGGCAAATACAGAGAAACTGTACAGAAATACACCCCCCTGGATAATACACACGAGCACAACGCCACGCTGTTTTAAAAGGCAGGGCAATGAGCCTAAACTGAATTGCTGTAAAACACTCACCGTCAGCACATTTGCACGTACCAATCAAAACCCGCACTATCCTGTTACCGCACAGCGGCGCTATACTGGAGAAAGTGAAATTGTAACAGGACACCCACTTTAGGCATGTTGTCTCCCTATCTGGGCGGTGGACATGAATGAGAAATCAATGGGACGGGTTGAAGTACTGTATGAGGATGTATCACCTTCCTGACTGTAAAAACAACAACTATGTACAAATTGAGTCTGATTATTACAATATCATTTTTCTTTTTATAGTAAAGACAAGCGAAACAGATTAACACATACAAAACAAAAGCGATACAGTAGATGAAACACGTGAAACGTTTGGGTTGCTGATCCAGGGACGTTAATAAGACTCCCACTGCATGGGTATTTGATCCATTCCTGGTTTTGCTAGGAGCTTCATAAGACACATCTGAGCTTGTTACCCATAAACATCAAGCTCATAGTAAAACCTGGAATGGGTGAAACTGCCGTGCAATGCTGTGGAGGCTTTTAGTGGCTGGAAGAGATATTCAAGTCTGGAAGACGTGATACAGAATTATTATTTTTTATATTTTTACTACTGCATATGGGCCATTTTAATCTTGTAGCAAACAGCCAAGACAGATGATGTACTAGCAAAGACAATGGTCAGGTTCACTAAACCTCTGCTCCAGTTCAAATAGAAAACATTTTCAAGAAATTACAGTAGGCAGCACACTATTTATGAGTTATTGTTACATGTCCCAGATGTTGATTTCTAACTTTTGGTGCATGTCACATTTAAAACTAAATAAATACACAAACAGCATACCGCCTGACAGTAACATACGGTTACGAGATACAACTCTGTCTGTGGAGTCATCCTCACCGGATATATAAAAATAATGGTGTGAAAACTTTGCCCACAAGCTGAAGCTTAGTAAAATTGACCCAGAAATGTCACTTTCCGTTGAACGTTTAGCACCTCCTTTGGTCCTGGGAGGGCAGTATCACGGCCGCTCTCTCTCCCCTCCTCAGTATGCCTGGGGTCCAGCCTTGCTCTCTCCTGCCTGTGAATAGGGGGGGATGGCCGGTCCTGAGTTCTGCTGGTCGATCGACTGATAAGAGTCTCTGTTAGGAGTCACGTTGGGTAAACCTGCACAAACACAGCGTGGGTCAGAGAAAACGTTAACAAGACTAGAAATAATCACCTTCATCGTGACGAAGCGCTGACACAGGGCTACAGCGGCTATTCTTGTCCGTTCCTTTCCATTGCAGGGCTACCAGCTTTAACCCTTTCAGTCCTGAATTATTTTTGTCGAGCTGAAGAATGCACATTTTTATTTTTATTTTGGCATATGGGACTTTAAAGTCCTGTCAGTATTTTAAGAACTGTAAAGAGCGGTGAGATGAGGTGCCGGCACTGAAAGGGTTAAAGCTGTATAGTTTGATTGCAAAGTCACAGGTGACACAATATCCAGATGTACTGGTTTGTCTACACTGTGGTTTTGAACAATGGGTTGCTTCCCTTTCTATTTCCCCCGAACACTTCCCATAAGTAAGTTGATCAACTTTTTCTTTTTTGTAAAAGGCAAATAAATACTGTTTCCACTTATTAGATCATTTATATCTAAAAATAAACAAGTAAACAAACCAGAAGACAGCCGTCAGAGGGTCTGCTAGGAAATTAAACACATTACATTTAAAAATGCTTTATTAAAAAAACAAACAAATGCGCACTGGGATCCTCGAGACTCAGCAGTTTGTTTTTTCGGGGGTCCCAGATATTAAATATGTAACATTGAGTACAACAGCCTTAAAATACCTGCAACAGTCTTCAGAAGCAACAAGAACAACAACAACACCACAAAGACAGAGACAGGAACACAGAGAGACGAAGCAAAGCACACAGCCGTCACAAACTGACGGGACGCAGCGGTTGCAGCTCCTTCACTGCACTGTTTTAAAGATAAAAAGGAAAAACAAAGAAAGCCATCGGATTAGGTAGCTGCGAAGCCCAGAGCTGCCGGCAAGCAGCAATGACTTCGATTGGTTGGCTGCAAATTGAAAAGCGTGGAAAAGGATTGGTTTGCCGTATGGAAACAGGGTGTGAACTGGCAGTGGATTGGTTGACAGGGACGGAAGCAGCATGTGATTGGTCGAGGAGGCACACAAGACATCAAGCAGCTCTCTTGTCCCGCTTCAGGAGGGTGAAGGATGAAGAGGTGAAGAGGTGGAGGTGTGAAGGTCAGAGGTGAAGATCACAGACAGAGGATCAAGAGGACCGTTCAGTAGGGCAGGAGGGGTAAGGAGGGCGATGGGGGGGTGGTTTCAGCAGTGACGACTGTGGGGGACACTCTCAACACTGTCCATCGTGTATCGGCTGTCTACAGAAGAAGTCTCCAGGTCTTAGGGTCAAAAAGAAAACCGAAAAGGAGAAAAAAAGAGTCAGGAAGTTGAGCAACATAATCTTAGCAAGACATGACACAAGAACATGCAAACGAGTGCAACGCAGAGAAGGACGTTTGTGTGCAAAGCCTCACGGACCAGACTAGAAAGTTTGAATACTGTAAAAGAAGGATTTAAAAAAAAAAGATATATTTCATGCAATGTTCATGCAATGAGCAAAACAATGCACTGAGGTTGAGTACTTGTTAAATAAAGAACCTGCATTTTTGCTTTGTTTAAAAAATTCTGGTTGCGCTGTCTGTCTGTCTGTCTGTCTATCTATCTATCTATCTCTCCACAAATCCATCCAGACATCTTTTACAGTACTCCGAATGATCAATTTACTTTGAAAACTGTGCCTGATATTCCCCCCACTGGCAAACTGCAGGCAAATTCCCTACTAAATGTATTGCATGGGCAATTTGCCCACAGTGGAAGATAAGGGCCAGTGTGTTTAGGCTGAGAGAGAGAGGGACCTTAATCCACCTCTTTCCAAAGCTGTTGATTTCACTTACAAAGAACAAGCCTACAGATGAAACCCCAGTGTTTCTGTGCGTGCATTGAAACCGTTCCACCTTGTGCTATATTGTACCATACGCTATAACTCTGAATCAATCACTAAATAAAACAGTTGTGTGGTGATGCATTGTACAGGACAGAGTCCTGCGCCTGCGTGCTGTGCTGCTGGTGTGTTCACACTACATACCAAAGCCGACGTACTCCCCGCCCCTCTCGCGGTACATCTGGTAGACGAAGAAGCAGGACGCGGGTTTGAGAATGAGACTCAGAATCGCCATGCCAGCGCAGAACCGGAACAAGGACGACACAATCGCCCCGCTGGGGTAGTAAATCCCGAAGTGGATGATATCCGTCAGGATGGTTATCGACATTCCAATCAAAAACTGGGAAGAGAAATTGTTGGGGGGAAAAAAAGGACTGAAAAAGGGCAGCAATTGTAGAAGCGATCCAAGAGATTAGCCTTTTTTTTTTTACATTCTGAATTGAATCTCCATCAACAATTTCAGCTCAACACAGCAGACCACTTAACCCGCACCGGATTTGGATAAGCTCCTATAAAAGACACTGAATCAACTGAACTAGCCGGCGTCTCCTTGCCCAGTTACTTGGAGCTGAAAGAGTTCCGGGTACAACAGCATATTGTACAGTAATAAGACATTGCAAATGGATTGAAAAGTATCTCTGTGCTGCTGTAGGCTGTTCAGGGTGATTTCCATCATCCCCTGCTGCATTCACAGCTGAAACTCCTTTCGTTTCCTGACATGTTTCGAATGAGGTTAGAGATCTGTAAACTCACCATGAGCACAGCGTCGATGGAATCCCTCTGAGCGATGGCCCAAACCGCAATGGCAAGAATGGTGAAGTTACCCCAAACGTAAGATAAAGGGAGCCACGGGTACATACAACCCCTGGGAAGCACAAGACACACACAAAATTGTATACAAGAAGTGTCCCACCCTAATACAGTTAAATAAATAATAATAATAATAATAAGCTTGATAGGCTCTTTAAACTCGACCCCATTACTCTAAATATAATAATCCTTTAGCACGGTCCTCAGTTATATGGAAATACCATTTTTGGTTGGAAAGGGCTTGTTACACAATGCTGGTATATTCCATTACTCATAGACATCCCTACAATAAATAAAACAGTACAGTAGTCTCTACAAATTTGTATAAAAATCAACAGTTTATTGGATTAAACGCAAATGCAATCAGAAAGGTAGACTGGAGTCTGATACAAATGTTGATGAAATTCAAGGCAGATATGGTGTTCACCTAGAGTGTAACAGGCATGACATGATCAGCGCAAAACACAGTTTTAAAAAGCACGGATGTTTTTCAAGCTTTGACGGAATAAGATTTGCTCAGCTGGATGCTAATCTCACAGCGTTTTTTCCTGCTCAGAGAGAAAGGGACACAAAGCTAGTGCTGAACTGAAGAAACCGCACTCATGTGAGGCTCACAATCACAAGACCTGCTGATGAGCTGACCTTCTAAATAACACACACCCTTTAAAGGCTGTCATTGCATCTCCTGGGCTGGGAACCTGCACAGCAGACTCACAAGGGGATGGATCAAACTGCTACACACTGGGATTATTTTCAATGCTTTACAATTGAAAAATAATGATAATAATTAAACACAAAAAGACACTGATAAACTCCTCTAGTACTTCTATCCCTAAACTGACCCCCCCCCCCCCCCCACCCCCAACCCCCTTTTAATTTCTACTAATCATGGTGCAGTCCACCCTTGAAACAGCAATAGGAAAACAGGAGAAGGTGTGTCTTTTTGCTCAGCTCACTCACCATGTTGTTAGAAGCCAGTGGACAAAGACGATAGCCTAGTGTCAGAAGAAAGGAAAGAGAAATTGGAGTGGAGATAAGGATTGTCATCATCATAATTATTATATTCAAATGGCGATTATGACCCAGTTGTTTATTACAGCGTGTGCTGAACATTAGTACTTAAGTATGCTGTACAGCACACAGAACTGTTTAAACCTCATGCAACCCCTCAGTTCGTTCATTAGCTCAGTCCAGTGGTGCCATACTGAACACACCTGAAACATGTCATTTAACACGGAACTTTCAGTGTGTTTTTGATATATGAACCAATTACGTGAGAAAGGGCATGTATTTACGAACAGTACAATAACTGTGCTGTATAACAACTCAGGGCCGTGTATTGCGGTGGCACTTCCTTAATTCTGACATTTTAATCAAGTGTAGACGAATTTAAAACGACTTATTAACACATTCAGTGCTGGGACGGCTGTACACTAGTTATATACAGCTTATGGTCAAAAGTTTCGCACCTCTACAATTTTACTTCATGTTAGATTTCGAAGTGTCACTTTTTTATTGTTGTCAGTTTTTCGTTAAGTATCTGGAAAAATACAAATCGGTGTAATGCCATATGTTAACCTAACATTATTCAGCAGCGTTCATTTGACTTTAATATGAAGCAAAAAATGTGTTCATTCTATAGGGTGATGCAAAACTGTTAGCCATAGCTGTCTATGCAAAATAATATGTATTTACCTTCAAGTTTATAGCTGGTATTTCCATGTCCTTTGGGTACACCCTGTTGTTGCAACTTATTTCTCTCTCTCTTCCTCAGTCTCTACAGTCCAACGCAAACTCACACCATGTGACTCCTGCCTGTCCCTTCATGTGATTAGAACACAAGGTGCGTTCACGCAGATCATTCTGCGCAGACTGTGCAGAATCTGACCAAATTCAGCCAATGATCTTCTAAGAATGATCTGCGTGAACGCGCCCATTGGCTAAACTGTTCAGAATCTGCGCAGAATGGTCTCCGTGAACGCGCGCACAGTCGCTTTGCAGCACCACGCACCGCCCAAAAGGTTGCTAGGAGACCATCAGCTTGAGGGCTAAGACTTAAATGGCACTTAAATATTTTTTGGTTTGTTTTTCTTAATTATTTACCGTTTTATGGTGAAAAAAGTGTCAAAGTATAACGCGTCACATACTTAAAGTAAATATAAGGAAGGGAATATAACTTCATAACCACTTACTTTAAAGTTGCATTTCAGTTTAATTTTGAATATCCCACCAAACCTGTGTTTCTGTGCAAAGGTGTAAACCCTGCCTAAAAAACACAGTAAAGTGTAGTAAAGCGTGTGGTAAAACCATGGTGAAGTGTGGTAACCGGAAAGTCTAAAAATGCAACTGTTACTGTGTCAATTTACCATCGCAAACCTTTACTGAGTCTGAATAAAAACACGACCTTTGATTAAGAGTCGGTGTTTGTGTGCTCTTTCACCACTGGATATAAAACGATCACATGAAATACTTGCTTTTTAACAGTCAACAAAGATGTATTTTTTTCTCCATAGCTGTGTGATTCATCGTTCTCTCTCTGCTCTGTGTGGTTGAATACAAATGTAACCCTTTTGAGTGTCCAGGCAGAGACCGTTTATAATTTTCTTTTTTTTCTTTATCAGCGTGTCATTCTTTGACGTGATAATGACTGCACACGCCTCTTTCTCTATTTTTAGACTTATCTTAATTTGAACGTGTCATAAAATCATCACACAAACAAAACGTTTCCCGCTGGGCTCTGTAACTGGGCTATTAACAATGAAAACCACAGTGGAGCGGCTTTCTTCAAATTATTGATTTTGTTTGGTTCCAGTGCTGGGTTCGTGGAAGTAATGTGCTAAAATGGTATCATACTGATACCTTAATGTCTATAATAGCACCATTACAGCATGCATCATGCGTTATTGTCTGATGTCTTGAAACCATTATTTGTGAAAGCTGAAATCATTTTCAACTGCAGCACAGAGGTCGTTAAAGTGATCACAACAGCAAGCTGCCGATTTTTCTTTGGCGCTCACTTTTAATGGGGTCTTGGCAGAGCAGACAGTGCCACACAGTGGCAGAATGTTGTAACTGCAGCTTCTTTGATGGCATTTAAATCTGAGGAAGTAGGGTCTGCATTTATAAGTTGTTAGTGTCAAGCTTCGTGTGCACAACTAGCCACTGAAGTTGGCTGCAGAGAGCTTTATAATGCCAATCTTTTTTGTTTTCTTTCACCACCATTCAGTTCCAGTTCCTGTCCATCTGTTTGTTTTCTGTTCTATGGACCAGATGCCCTGTTCGTTGCTCCTGTGGCTCCCAAGCGTGACTCTCTCCTCACGTTGTTTCTGAAGAGCTCGTTTGTCTTCTGGTCACTCTGGTGATGCCTGGTACAGTGCTGTATATAGCCTATATATATATATATATATATATATATATATATATACACACACACACACACACACACACACAGTATACAGTATTTATAAGGTACAGCTGTGTGTCTGTGGTGAATTCTAATGTGTCATCTGTGGAGTGGAGTTTAGGAGCTGGTTACAATTATGTAGAGAAATGATCCTACCTGCGTTCAAATCCAGTTTCATGTTTAAAATCACAGATCTCTTTATTTTACCAGGATACCAACACCTGAGCTCTTCTGAAAGCAGCAGAAATGTGTGTTTCAGGTTCCCTAAAGTATGATTCAATTCACACCTTTGTGTTTCAGGTTCCCTAAAGTATGATTCAATTCACACCTGTGTGTTTCAGGTTCCCTAAAGTATGATTCAATTCACGCCTGTGTTTTTTATGTATAAATTGCTGAGGAATGCTGTGTTTATAATGTATAGCACCGGCTGTGCACTGCTGATGCTGAGAACAGCTTTAGCAATTTACACCTTGGGATTGTGACAGCCTGGTTTTCCTCTCATCTTCCAGCAAATGCTAAAACTAATGCCAATTCTAAAACTGACTTAACGATGAGATGAGACTTCCCACAAGCCCCTAAATGAAACGTCTGCGACGCTTGCTTGTTTGGGGTTTTCTAACTCTGCTGTTGGGTGTTTCTTGTTGATAAAATGGTGGAAAAATTAGAGAATTAGGAGAAAAAATGTTCTTTCTTTCTTTCTTTCTTTATTGAAAGCTGGATGTTCACCAGCCTAGACTCAGACAAGTAAACCATGATAGCCCTACTGACCATAGCTGCTTTGTTTGCTCCGGAAGGGCTATTGCTGTATAAATGAGGCAGCTAAACAGTCTGGGGAGAGCGAGTGGCTGAGGGACTCGGGCTGTGCGTCTCCACTCTGCTCTCTCCTTCTCTCTTGTCTTTCACACTCTGCTGTTAATAAATCTCTTTGTCCTGTTACACAATCGGGGCAGATGGTGGGCCAGTTCCATACACTGCTTCCCTGTGTCGGGGTCACCCTCTGCCGACCCCCTGACCCCAGCTCAATGACAGCGAGCTGTGAAAGGCGGTCATGTGGAAATAAGATGCGCGAGCGTGCCCCTCCCCCTCTCCCTTCTCCTCCCCCTCCCCTCTCCTCCCTTCCTCGCAAGTTTGCTACAGCTGCCCCTGGCACCACTTCAGCAGGCTGGTTTAACTAGGTCAATAGACAAGCTTATTTCTAACAAACAAACTACAGATTAAAATAACATAATCACATGACAGCAACATAACCCGAGGCGTACCCCCATCCCCCGGTGTTCAACAGCAAGAAAAGGAAATGCATTCACATTGGTTTCAGTCTCACAGGCACTAGATAGTAGTCCTCTCTTTATTAACAGTCATTGGAGATACGCATGCAGTACGTCACAACATCACAGCATCCACCAGACCCCTCTCCGGGTCTTACTTATTACAAACCCTCAACTTCATTAGTATTCAATGATTTCCATTACATGAGAGTAGATGTTAAAACTTCATGCTGATTTGAACTCGGCCATGGCAATCCTTCTGTATATGTACACAAGCTCACCAGCCTGTCGTTTACGACACATAACCCCCCCCCCCCCCCCCAAATAAATAAATAAATAAATAAAATCTCAGTTTTCATCTCTTCTATATTTCAGAATTGTTAAAAAAAAAAAAAAAAATTATAAAAAACACCTGGAAATGAAATTCGTTTTCTTTATACAAAAAAAGGGCAGTGATTTCACAGCAGTTTTGGCATCTTGAACTGAACACAAAACACATTTAATAAAAGACAAAATCCTTGTACAATGTAACAATCTTCGATATACAGTATTATATATTACAAAAAGAAAAATCCCTAGAAATCCACGATAAAGCAGAACTGATACGTTGAATATAGAAACAGCTGACGTCGCGTTGGCCTTGCGTGGAGACAGCTGTTCTAGCACGCCTGGATATGTGTGGCGTGGAGCATCACTGCTCCCTCCTGCTCTCAGACCGTCATGAAGGAGCCCTGGTCGTTGTCGGCAGACTCGGGATCGATGCACCGGCCACGTCGCCGTGTCACCCTCCTGTTCCGGTGGAATTTGGCGTAACACCGGAGTCCTGGTCAGAGAAACAAAGAACAAGCTTCAATCCCAGCCTGAGCTTGCAATGAATCAGCATCTCATCCCATTGGATTGAACAGAGAGGCGAGGACTGGACGCGAAGCGCTAACCTCGCGGTTCAAAGACGAACGCCTTACCGTTCAACTAAAGAGCAAGCTCTGTAGTCGAGAGGGAAGCACGGGTCACGCGCGGGTGTCCGTAACCCATCAGCCGCTTGGAGGAGGTTCGTTACAAGCCTCTGTGCACGTCTACAAAGCTCTGCCAGGTCTGTGCTCAGGACTCACCTTCTTCACACATGCAGTCGTCGTAGCACTTGTTGTTGAGTCCGCGGTTGTGCGGTTTGCACACGTGCTGGCGGAGGTCACAGCAGGACCCTGGGGAAGCGAGAGGGAGCGCAAATCAACCAATCACAGTGAAGTATTTTGCCAAAAGCAGGGCTAGACAACAACAAACAGAGGGGCGGAGCCTGGGCTGGCACTCACCGGGCAGGCAGTCGAGGTGGTGGTCACATGGTTCGGCTTCGGCCTCACCCTCCAGAGTCTCGTTCCCGCTGCTGAGGTTCTTACTGCGCCGCTTGTCTGCAGGAAACACTGCGGTCAAGGACGCTGCCAGACTGCATTGGTAATACTGCAGGGCACTCAACACACCTGAGGGTTGGGTCAGTTCCTGTTCCTTTTTAAAATCAATTCCGAACCTCCAATTACAATTCCCAGTCCCTTTTTTTTTAAATCAATTCCAACTCATCATTGATCGAAATTTGCAATTAGCAGCGTTCAGGTAAAATGAGCTTCTCACAGTGGCAACAGTTTATTGTTAGTGGAGTAAACTGTCTTCAATTTAAAAGCAGCTGACCAATCACGGTGATTATTACGTCTCTAAAACATCAATTCCAATTGAAATTCCTTCCAAGGGATTTAATTGGGAATTGATTTTCAAAAGTTAGTGGAAATGGAGTCTCCCCGATCCTGCCCACAGTGCTCAGAATGCATGGTACTGCACTGGGAAATGATTGCATAGAGAGTATTTTAGTATGGTGCAGTTCAATGCGTTGATATTCCTGCATGTAAGCAACGTGGAATTACTTCATTCAAAATCAGGGGTGGAAACAGGAATCCCATTGGAAAGCGGTCTGAGACGTTCCTGGTTTTACTGAGAGTTAGTGGTTTGCCTAAATTCCCAGTGAACCTGGAATGGCTCAAAGTGCTATGCAATGGGAGTCTTACCTGCATCCCTACTGGAGTACCTGCATGGTAACACTTTATGATAAGTGACAAGGCAGAAGTGTGAACACTGTTTTGAAATATTTAGTCAGAATTGCGTCTCGCCTTTCTTCCTGGAGGAGGGCCATGCTGGTTTGAGGTCCTCGTAGTCCGTCCAATCAAAGAGGGCCATGTCCAGCGTTGGCATGACATCACCGTCTGACCTCACACGCCCCTGCGAGGGTTTCTGAAAACAGAGACACAGCTCTGTACACAAATCACTTCAGAAAACAGTGAAACGCTGGTACTAGGCTGTACTGGTGAGTGACTGAAATTCATTCTAAAAGTTTCCCAGGGTATTCTGACAGTGTTACCCTCCATTTCCCAGGACTTTACTATCCATGTCCCATAGTCTACCTTTGTTTGCCATGCTTATTAATAGGTTTTACCATACCTCGCTATTATTTACAATGTTTACCTATGCTTTACTACACTTTACTAGGCTTCTACTATGGGAACATTTGATTGGGGCTCTTTATTTAGAACCCCGTACTGCACCTTGACAGCTTCTGCATCTTTTTTTTAGCTGTGTGCACCCAGATAACCCTAACAAGTAAAACAGGACTCTGTCCCTTTGCAGTATGATTTCTGGGTGGATCGACCAGTAACCCTAACCCTTACACCACAGAAACTAGACCATGCAGTCTGGTAACAACCAGTTATCTCCAGCGATTCTGAAAAGCTGTTCTATTCAAGACACAATAATGGATTTCACCGTCCCAAGGGGGAGCTCCCTCAGGGAGAAAGGGAACACAGGGCATTGTAACGAGGGGTCACGGGTGCTGACCCGAGTCACTCACCGTGGTACCAACACATGTCAACACCAATCTGCTCATAAAAGCAAAAAATAAATGATCAAGCATTATACCAAAGGCAGATAATTGGGCACCGCTGTGCCGTGCGCGTATTGTGTGAAGTGTGAAAATGCTAATGGCCCTTGCCACACATTGGTTCAGCTTATTAAAAGCAAGCTTGCAGACATCCACGCTGCTGCGCGCCTGTTCCCTCCACAGCCACGGCTGCAGAGCGGCCTTTTATTGAGACATAATTAGCCCACGGAAACAATGATTAGAACGCGTCTGCCAGATAATGCTGAAGGAAGCTGGAGATGATTAATGATTCAAGAGCAGGGAGGAAAAAGAAAGAGCAACAAGAAGAGAAGCCGAGACAGTCCCACGCTGCACACAACGTGACGACAGCAGAGAGAACCGTAGTGCGTGTGGCACTGTAGCACCTGGGCTAAAGGGACAGACACATTCTCTACAGCCTGACATGATCAAATCAGGTCGGTTACGACAGGTCTGGGCTGTCTGTGATCTAGGAGAAGTAAAATAGTTTTCTTTTTTGTGGCAAATTCTTTTAATTGGATCAGCTGAAATACTCGTATGTACCTATTCAGCAGACCCTATTAAACAGTATTACATATATATATATATATATATATATATATATATATATATATATATATATATATATATATATATATATATATATATATATATAGATACTGTATATATATATATATATATATATATATATATAAATATGCTAGCAGTGTAATTCTGCTCCGGTCAGCAGGTGCAGTACAGTTTTGATCAGCTCTCTTAGCAGCAGTACAGAATACAATACTGAGCCATTGCACAGCAGCGGTGAGCAGCACTGACAGACACCGAGGTGCAGGGGAATCTCATTATGAAAAACAAGGTGTGAAAACAGACAGATGTAGCGGCAACCCTAGGGGAGCAATACCCCCGGAATAAACCGAAAAGCAATTTCATTAAATTCTCCAGCTTGGCTCACTTAGCGCTACACCTGCCAGGAATTAATTACGTCAGTTAACTTCTGACACAATCAGCTTTAATTAAGAGATCACGTAGCAGAGGAACAGATTTCATAACCCACAATACGACTAAAAAGAAAATATATATATATATATATATATATATATATATATATATATATATATATATATATATATAGGCGTGATATGGAAGCAACGAGTGGAGATAGACAGAAGTCCGGCAGGCAGGCAGGCAGTCAGACGGACGGACATACCTTTGGTCGTGTAGCGGCGGGGGGTGGTGCAGGGGGTTCCTGGCTCGTTGCCATGGTCACCAGGGTGGTGGTGGTGGTGGTGTAGCTGGTGCTGAAGGAGGGGGGTGCAGGGGGTGAGGAGGGGGAGGCACTCTCCGAGGGGGGGGGCTCATCAAACACCTCCACCTGCTTGAACAGCAAACCCGGCTCTGGATCCACAAGGCGCCCTGGTGCAGGATTAGAGTGTGATCATTAGAGCTGGAGCAACACAACACAACACAGCACAACACAACACAACACAACACAACACAATCCATACAGCACCATTCACACCATGGCATCCCAGAACCCTGTACAAACTTAAACAACCAAGCAAGAGAGCCCACATGTACAACACAACCAAATATATACAAGCGCAGTCAAAAGAGTAGGTTTTCAATTTAGACTTAAAAAGAATCCAGTGTTTGAACCTGCCTAATGTCAGCCGGAACAGAGTTCCACAAACGAGGAGCACGACAGCAAAAAGCTGAGGCTCCAGCTGATTTAGAGGATTGTTTGGAAGAGTTCTTCATTTTCTGATGTCACAGAACGAATAGGAATAGAGTTGGTCGTTCTTGGAGATATGATGGCTCGAATCCATGAAGGACAGAGCCGCACATTTACTGAGCCTTTTAATAAACGGCATTCAATCAGCATTCAGAATTCCTTTGCTTCTCATTTCACATCTTTAGATACTTGAGATCGATGAGTCACTGGCTGTGTGGGATGAACGCGGTGAAGTGCTGAGACAGGAACATGTTCTGAATGGATAACCATGATGATATATTGTATTAGAAGCCCAAGGACATCTGGAAATCTCATCTGAATGATGTGTGGAGCCAGAGAACGGAAAGGAAAATCTCCTCTCTGCGCTACATAATGTTAGAAATTGAATAAGCTGCTCAAATTTCATTTCCACTCCCCAAACAAACAGAAAACTGGCAACTCACCCAGTGAAACCGTCCTTTATCATATTGGTACCGTCCTTTAAGGGAATTGATCATATTCCAAATGAGCAAATGTTGTGCAATTTATTTTATTTTTATTTCTTTTTTATTTATTTTTTTTTTTATAAAAAGGATCCTGGAAAAGATAAGGGACAGACTGCGTTTTTGTGAATAAAATACAGCTTGATATTCATGGAATATTATGGGACAGTTTCATGACTAGCCAATCTCCTGTCATCTCCTTTCAATAACTCTGTGAACAGAATGTTCCTGACCCCTCAGGTCCTGTGTTTACAGAGCGCTCCTGAACCCTCAGGTCCTGTGTTTATAGAACGTTCCTGACCCCTCAGGTCCTGTGTTTATAGAACACTCCTGACCCCTCAGGCCCTGTGTTTACAGAACGCTCCTGACCCCTCAGGCCCTGTGTTTACAGAACGCTCCTGACCCCTCAGGTCCTGTGTTTACAGAACGCTCCTGACCCCTCAGGTCCTGTGTTTATAGAACGCTCCTGACCCCTCAGGTCCTGTGTGTATAGAACGCTCCTGACCCCTCAGGTCCTGTGTTTACAGAACGCTCCTGACCCCTCAGGTCCTGTGTTTACAGAACGCTCCTGACCCCTCAGGTCCTGTGTTTACAGAACGCTCCTGACCCCTCAGGTCCTGTGTGTATAGAACGCTCCTGACCCCTCAGGTCCTGTGTTTGTAGAACGCTCCTGACCCCTCAGGTCCTGTGTTTGTAGAACGCTCCTGACCCCTCAGGTCCTGCGTTTACAGAGCACTCCTGACTCCTCAGGCCCTGTGTTTATAGAATGCTCCTGACCCCTTAGGCCCTGTGTTTATAGAACGCTCCTGACCCCTCACCTTTGTCGTGCCTGGCCTTGTCCTTGCCCCTGTGCTTCTTGTGCTGCTTCCTGCCCTTCAGCGTGGACTCTGCACTGGGCGGGTGGTTGTCTGGCTCGTGGAAGGGGAGCCCGAACCCCTGGAACTCCCCTCCGTGGTGCTCGTCCTGTAGGGCCGAGGGCCGACTCTCCCTCTCCCCCTGCTCCAGCCTCACTGGGGTCAGCCCCTCCAGGCCCGGTCCGTCATCCTCGGGACGGCCCAGCTGCTGCACCTCTCTGGCCTTGTCCTTGCGGCCTCCCTGTCTGCGGTGGTGCCCTGGCTGCTGTGCCCACAGCTCAGGGCTCTGGAGGTAGTTGGCAGTGCCCGTCAACTGCTGGGAGGAGCCCCTCTTGTTGTTTCTAGAGCCGGGCTCGGCGCTGTCCGTCAGGGCGAAGTCACCCACCAGCAGCAAGGTGAGGAGCAGGGCTGGGCACCAGGGACGAGCAGCCATCCTCTCCGAAGGGGTGCTACGGGGGGAAGGCATTGAAACGCATTTAGACACAGCGATTGTTTAAGAAATATGGACTTTAAGAGTTCAATAGCAAAAAATCATTTTGGGAAAATTAGGTGTGTAAGACTACCTGCATGTGTACAGCATTTCATTGCAAAAGGAAAACACAGTGAAGGAATAAGAAATGTAAAATAAAAAAATCGGGCTACACTGCACACCTACTACAATGTAAACACTAAACATGGCAGATTATTCGAACCATGGACCTCCTGATTGCAGTGCAGTCTAGCTTGTGACAGGACCCTGCACTGAACCAATCCTCCCCTGGCAATCACATTCCAATTCCACACGGGCTCCGCTTTAACAAGGTGTCTCGGATCACAGGGAAAGGAGGGAGCGGTCAGCTCCCACTAATACAACAACTGCACCGTCATCAGGATTTAAAAGCACACACTTTCCTCCCTTAGCCTTAGCAGCCAGGCTAACACAGAGGCAACACCACAGCCTGGCTCCTTCGAGAGACGCAGAACACCCCCCAGACCTTTTTAAATCACAACAGCGTGATCCCAGCCAAAGGGACGAGGGACTTCGCAAGCGAAGCGCTTTTAAAAGCAATAACGTTTAGACACAATGGCAATAAAATGTGCTAAAAACCCATTGCCCCACTTAGCCACCCGATGGAGACAAACGAAGCACAAAAAGCAAGCCAGCTGCCTCTCGCACCCTCGAGCTCAAAAGAGGTACCTCAGGGGTAAACCGGATGGTATTCGGCCCAAAGGCGTCTACTGTGCAACAGATCTTCCACAATTCATTTATTTTGGGATGGAGAGGGTAGTATTAAAGTGTGTCGCTGTATCTAGCCAAGGCCAATACGCCTTCATAAACCCTGTCTATCCTGGAGAGAACAGCTTGTTTTCTGTAGCCTGGGTTGTTGGCAGCTATAGGAAATCAATAGACACCCAGAGAATGAACTGCATATTCGAATCGAAATGCTGTGCTCAATACAATAGCCAGCTTTAGATTCGGTTTGGGACAGTGAAATTCTATACAGAGCACAATGCATTCTATACTGTCCTGTCTTACTGCACTTGCTGTGTGTGTGTGTGTGTGTGTCTGTGCGCTGTGCTGTGCTGTCTAGGGATAGCCTGGAATGTAGTGAGGTTTGGACGAATCCCTGACGGTTCACTGGTTGAGTTCTCATACCTGACTCTTCATCTTGTAGGTGTTTGTTTAGTGTTTCTGTCTATAAATGCCCCACCCCCCCTCCCCACAGTCACCGCCTCTCGTTAGCTGCTGGATTCACAGCTAACCTCCAGGAGGTCAGGACCTGGCTGTGCCCATTAAACCAGGGATCGGGTCACAGCCGTAAATTACCGGTCCGGTCACTTCAAGGTAGATGCTTGTAACATTAAAGACAACAAGAGGGGAAAAAACTACCCACCAAAAACAAGTTCATGCACAACCTGGCTGATTTAATGTTTTTATAGACCAACAAAACAGGCAGAGGGGCGCTTTGCAAAGGCATTAATCAGTTATGATCCACAATTGTTTTTAATAGGCTGAGTGCGGGTTACAGGAGTACAAGGCTATATTTCAACCGAGAACACCTGATTACATTATAAACCTGGTGATGAAAAAGGATGAGATTTATATGGAATAGACCACTCTGAGATTGAAGCAGTGCATCGCTATATATCACACTGTCTGTTACTGTACATGGTGCTGATAGAGCAGAGGTCATCAACCTCTGTGCTCAGGTAACCCTGACAGTCTCAGCTTTTGTTCAAGCCATTAAAAGGTTTGAAATATGCGTTGTTTTGCAGTGCATTTGAGACAGAAATGTGAAACTGTTATATAATGCTTTTAACTGTAAACACAGTGTGGCTTGAAATAAAGTCTACCTCAGCTACAGCTGCAAGAAAGCGTGTTCATTTTTATAATGTATTTATGCACCACTGTATCAAAAAAATGGCATGCAAAGGAAACCAATACAGAAATGATGAAATAAATACCCCCCGTTCTACTCTATAGAAGAGCGCTTGCTTGAAATACTGAAAGAATATTTCAACGCTGCTCCGCCTGCCCTGCACACACAGAGAACACTGCACACGCAAACACAGAGGGTAACCAGCAATACACACGGCATAGACACCTCGGGCTACATTCAAACACAAAGCAATCAACTCAAACACTGCAGAAAACGCAGCGCCTCGTTTAAGACTACATTGTCACCTCAAGGATTTCTGATAATAGAATATCCCAGCGTGGAGTTACTTGTACGTGGGAATTAATCAGATGTGGCCAATGAAAGGGGGTGTTGTAAATAATGGTTGTTTTTTTTTTCCACAGGAGAGATTATCTTGTGTGATTCGCTTTGACAGTAGGGGCTGAATCATGCGGAGCAGTGAAAGGTTCTGTTTCTCCTGCGCGCTGCGGTAAGGGGGGAGAGATGCTCTGTGAATAGAAGGATGAAGGCCTGGGCTACTTTGCAAGAGCAGAAACAATGCAATCGCAGTGGGGATGGTATTGTGTATGTTAATGACTGTGCTAGTCCACCTGCTGAGCCCCTGTCTTCCAACGACCATCTGTTCCCACAATCCCTAGCAGCAACCAGTGAGCTCGCTCCAAGCACGACGCAGTTCGCTTGTTTCAGAAGAAACCGAAACACAAAAAAGACAAGATGCAGCATTCGTCTTCCACACTGAAACTCACTGGATGCTTCGGATCCAGGCGGGGGATTTTTGTGTGTGCGTCTTAGGAAAGGCACGAGGCGGTGTTAGGAGTAAAGACAAGAGCTGAGAAAAGATGCTATTTAACTGGATCGCTTCCAAGCTGCCGTTACTTCTGGCTGATTTGACCGATGCCAGGTACAATGTAAAGGCTTTGCAGTTTAAAGCAGACAGAGTCTTGACTGTGATCCACTGCTTCTCTCTGCCAGGGTGTGATCGCATTTGTCTAACTATAGGACAATATAAGGTCCTCTCTTGAACTGGCACCCTGTTTTTATAGGGTGTGTTACAATTAGATGCAACACTGCAAATGCAGGCCATGGTAAATAAGCAGGGTGCTTTACTATGATTGCCCATGCATTCTCTGTGCTGTACTACACTTTACAATGCTTTTGCTTAAGCAATAGCACCTGGATTAGAGGGCAGTGCCGTGTGACTGTTGACTGCGTTGGGAAGGTATGCAATTCCATACAGATAGGCTTTATTACAGACTGGGAAGAGTGGGTCACTGATTTCTACTGGTGACTGGTAATTATTATACAAATGTCATTTGTTAATATATTGCATGCCACTTATAATCATCCCCATTCATGCAGACCTGGAAAATGTAATCATTCTGTCAACGGAGTACACAAGAGAACCACGGAAGGGCATTCAGTATTCTAGAATGAATATTCAGTGTTCTAGAATGAGTATTCTATTGGACAAGCCAACTGACCAGTAATATTTAAGAACTGCAATATTTCTTTTTGACGATAGAGAAGGATTTCTGACCTTTCTGTGGCTGGACTTCATGAAGCTTGAGTCTCCCTCCTGACCCATCCTCACAATGCAACACAGAGTACATTGTATAATAAAAGGAGCTCGGCTTTCTAATGATATTATTACTCCTATTCAGTTTCCTGCTTCGAGGCATCATTATGCAGAACATACAGCAAAGTGTTCGGGTAAGGATCAATATTTAAAAAAAAACAATTAGATTCATTATAGAAAAAAAAACGTAATTCTACCAGATGTCCGTTTATGATTTTGATTTATATCAATGTCTTAATCGAATCTGATTAAAAAAAATAAATAAATCATACAATCACAAAAGCGTGCAGCTGAAGGGCAGCAGAATAAAATGCAATGATTTACATTTGTATAAATAACTGTTCTAAGAAACTGCGTGTGACAGTATACCGCACTCTGAACAAATGTTGTGTGGGTTCAACATTCACCACAATCTACAGCAATTTTGCAACAAATTAGTTTTGAATTCGCATATAAAAATGTCGTTTACGAAAGTATAGCATTTGCTACCAAGAACACAGCTTGCCATGGTGCTTGAGCACTATATTCAGCCCACGCCGGTAGGGAAGCTTGCACACTCAAGGTTAATGAGAAATAGCGGCTATAATGAATCTGTCCCACTGACGCTCGCTTTCATCAATGGCACGCCGACGGGGTGATGTCCAAACCTCAGCTCGCGCTGCAACGCTGCACGACAATAAATCTGCGCTTGCTAGCTTGATGGTGCAAAACGAATCGCTGGACTTCTTTGTAAATGTAGTATTAGAGGAACCAGGCGCTGTCAGAATCGCACGGGAAAGCGTGCAGCGGTTGACTATACGAAGTTTGAAGACCACTAGACAGCCGTGACTGGTAAACGTGTATACCGCTGCTGCACCCGACTGACACTTGCAACAAGACTCATTTCGGGTTGTTTCAGTGACAATTTCATTACAAACCGAAGGGCTAATTACAGAACGGGGCAATGCTAGACAGTCCGGTTCTCTTTCTGGTCCGGAGAAACCAGCGCCGCTCCCTTGTCTGTATTATGTTAGGAATTAAATGGTCTGGATACAATACTATACCTTGCAATAAATGTGTTGGTTGTTAATTTAATAAAGTACAGTAATATTGCAGAAACTGGCTTTGAGCACAGCAGAGTCGAAATTCTGCACAGGTAAGAAAATGTACTGATATAAAATGAATGAAATGGCAAGAGAGCATAAATCTACACACACACACACACACACACACAAAACTAAAGTTAATAGCAAATACATATAAACACACGCGATACGTAAATAAGTCACACTAATAATAATAATAATAATAATAATAATAATAATAAATAAGCAATTAAATAAAACACTTGCATTTGATTCTTACCTGTTTTTTTTAATTTGTAAATGTTCGGGTTAAATGTCTGATCGGACTGGGACACACAGATTCAGAGTGATGCTGAAGATGCCAGATCCGAGTTCGCAGACAGCATGTGCGCGTCTGTCGGTCTGTGTGTGGGAGTGGGAGTGGGAGGGGGCTGCTTTTATTACAGAGCCGGACTCTCTGTGCGCGCAGCCGCACTGCGCGTCCACGCCGGGCACACAGAGCGTCGGCTCTATAGAGTTGAAGAGGAGGGGCTCGGGGAGTGACTGGGGTGAGGCGGGGGTTTAGGGTTAGGGAACAAAGAGAGACACAAAACACCGGGGTGGGGTACAGCAATAGGGAAAGAATTGAAGAGACACGCCCAAAAGTGTTTGACGAGCACCTAATATAAAACTGAATTCAAAGAACAAATTAACTTTGAAATACAAACCAAAACAGTGTAAAGTGAAAAAGACCTGTACCAACAAACTAGACAATTGCTGTATAGGATTCAATGGAAGTGACAGAAATGTAACATATAAGGACCTGGTTTTTATGTATTTATTGCTGACTAATATAATGTAATCCCCCACACACAGACTAGGAAGACCACACACAACGATAAAACAGCAACTCAAATATTTCCCCGACACCCGGTACAAACATGCCCAATTTCTGTATGAGCTCTTAAAGCGACAGTGTCCCGCAGCAACGTTAAACTTGTTATGCATTTAAATCTACATTACACATGATCAGTTTAATATAGCACTAAATCAGAAAGCAGGCCTTACTGGCAGTCCAGTTTGTTTCCCATTATCTTAGCTGTCAGGACCCCTGCGTGAGCCTCATAGGGCTGTCCCAGTTTCAACTTGTTACAGCTCTGACGCCCGGTTATCATATTGCAGAAACATGCTTCTATTTACATAAAAACGAAATATCAGGTTGAGATGGAAGATTTTCTAACTGCCTTATAACAGTGCGGTCCCTTAAGCAGGCAGTGCGGTCCAGGCTTGTAACCAGAAGGTCACAGGTTCAGATCCCACCCCTGCCACTGTGACCCTGAGCAAGTCACTTCACCTCCTTGTGCTCCGTCCTGCGGATGAGATGTTAAATCAACGTCCTATTGGAAGTGACTCTGCATATAATGCACAGTTCACAGCCTGCCTCTGTAAAGCGCTTTGTGATGGTGGTCCACTATGAAAGGTGCTGTCTAAAGATATTATAAAAGTGGACCCTGTATTTCTGCAGCTTCCCCATGCTATGCCTTTATCATAGTTTTTAATTTGCTTTCCCATACCTCTCTGTGCCATACCGTGAAGGGTAATCTTTTATAAGAGCGTGCCAGCAGTGTGTAATACCTTTGCCTTGTGTGACTCACCCATGTCTGCCAGCGGGGTGTCTTGCATCCCCACTGACTGCTCATGTCCTGCACAGACTGGGGTAGACAGCTCTATGGAGACTTGGAAAGGGGACTGAGTTTTATTTCTTATCACACCCTCTCCCTGCCACAGACAAGACCATGTGTTCTTTTCAAGGAAGTCCAAGCAGCTCGATAAAACAAGGCAATAACCCAGCTATTAATGAAGACGACGCACAAACGGAAACGCTCCGAGGTTTTCATGAAGCGTTGGGTTATTCAGAACGCCGCAGGCTTTTCCATAAAATGACTGGCCTCAGTCTAAGACAAAGCACAATTCAAAACAAACTGCCTTTATTTGGGCTGCTTTGCATATTTTAAATTAGCTTGCGCTGTTCTCTTTGACCCCATTATTAAGTTAAACTGCACTGGTGATTATAAAGTCAAATGGCAACTTTGCAATACGAGGCAGAATCATTCACCACATTACAAGTCCCTGTGCAAACACATAAATCACAAATATATTAAAACATGACTGTAAATGGTTTAAAAGCTAAAGTAATCTGCCTCCATTAATCTCCATTTAAACAATAAGGTTAAGGCAAATCACAAAGACAGCTTGCTCGCTTCAGCTTCGATTTAATTACCCACCGTTACGTTTGGAGGTTGTGTTATTATTCCGATCATTTGAAACACTGCTGCTGGTCCTTACACAAGGGAGCGTTGGTAACTTGGATTATAAATCTCAACAGAATCATTATGGTAGGTTCTATTAACAGGGTTCTACACATAATGCTAGGGGCAGTGCTTGTGACCCGTGTTCCTGCCATATTCAAATCAAACGTCCTTTCACAGGAGGTCACCCCTATACCTGCTTGGGTGCTCAGTAAGAGACCAGGGGAGATTTGTGCCAGTTTTTCTTCACCTAGTAAATAAAAAAATAATAAAATATATCTATAGGGCAGCAGTGTGGAGTAGTGGTTAGGGCTCTGGACTCTTGACCGGAGGGTTGTGGGTTCAATCCCCAGTGTGGGACACTGCTGCTGTATCCTTGAGCAAGGTACTTTACCTAGATTGCTCCAGTAAAAACCCAACTGTATAAATGGGTAATTGTATGTAAAAATAATGTGATATCTGTATAATGTGAAATAATGTATATTGTGATATCTTGTAACAATTGTAAGTCGCCCTGGATAAGGGCGTCTGCTAAGAAATAAATAATAATAATATATATAACCCTGACAAAATATTCCTTAAGACAACCCTTACGTTTTGTGAATAACACCCGTTGTATGATCTTTATCCAACAGATGTAGGTAATAATTTACAAGCACAAGCTTACACTCTTTTTCAGTGATGACATTTAAAAATATATTTGACATTTAAATACATGTGATTGCCAGAGAACAAATATTCAATTTAATAATTATAATATATTTTCCACAAACACTGGGTATCTTAAAATAAAGATTTCTCAAGATCAATGAAATGAATCAAACATATATGTACACACATAGATACAGACAGTACGCATACGTTTCAATATATATCCCGTGCCCCCCCCCCCCCCTCAAGGCAGACGGACACATTCATACCCCGGGAAACTCTGTCTATTACGCTATTGTAATGTACAGGCTTTAGACCCGACTCTGCTAATCACTGGAGAAACGATATTCCAGCGCTGCACAAAATCAAACGTTCGAGTCGTCCAGATTTAACAGCACTGATAAAACACAAGACCAGCAAAAATCACGCAATACGTTGCCGTAGCGAAGCGACTGGCTGATGCATCAATACTTCTGAATAGCCCTCAATGGAGAAGCCAAAACAAACACGTGAATCTGATTCGAGAGAGTGGCCTTCAGCGACGATTCAAGTCCATGAGAAAAAGTGCAGTTTTGGTTGTTTTTCTTCTTTCTAAAAAGGTAAAAAAAAAAAAAAAAAGAGACGCTCGCGTTTACACAAAGATGCAGTGGCCGACCTATAAATCACAAAAAAAATAATGGCTTTCACAGAAACGCAAACTGCCTTATTTCTGAGACGCACAGCAAGCACCAATAAGCTGTCAGTTAGAGAAAGAAAACTAACAAAAAAAACATAGAAATCCCTGCAGAAACAAATGGTGCTGTCAGAATGTGAACAAATGTAGATAATACAAGAGAAATCAATAGAAGTCAGGCTTTAAATGGGAGTGCTCCTTCAGTGAGGCAGCCAGGGCTTGCAAACAAACACACAGCTTGTGAAAGGTGAAAGGCACCTGCAGCAACTGTGTGCAGAAACACTGACACCTGGTGGCCACATTGAGAAGTGGCGAGTAAGACTCCTTCCTGCCTGCCTGGGTTCAGCACACTATGGGAACTCTCCACTGGTTTGGCTTAAAGAGCATCATCTTTGGTAACTGGAGACAAAATGTGGAGTATTAAAAAATAATTAAAAAATTTCGGTTCATATCAGTGTACCAGACAAAACCTTGACTCGCCTCCAAATTTGTTGAGCTGGTGAACCGTTAGCCATTGGGACCCAGCTACATACCCAGCCCTGCCTCGCACTTAAAAGTGCTGTTACACGGCAGGAATGCCGAGAGGCATTTACCAGGCACTGAAGAACTGGACTCTCGTTGCACAGCGGTGGGAGCCAGTCCATGTTTTACCAGGGACCGCTGTGCATGCTACATTCAGAACAGATGTCTTTCAATCCAATCCAACGTACAACCTGGACTGAGTGCAGTAACTACGCAATGGGAGCTTCATTCCCAACACCGCAAGGAGAGAGACACAGTCAAGGGGGCATCGCGGACGGATATTAAAGTTTGACACTACAAGCAGGACCATTTTCGTCCAGCACTGGACGGAACGATGAAGGTGGGAGTATATTCAGAGCAACACCACAAGCCCAACACCCTTTTCAGAACAGGAAGTGGCTGCGATCGTTGAGTATTCAGCAGTCTAGGAGATGGAGCGCAAATCATTTTGTACCATTCCGGGCCAAATCAATTTCTACATTCTTCTGAGATCCGTTCACTAAAGCTGGCCGATTACTGATTTCAATTTGCGGAAGCCAGATTTTGCACAAAAAAAAAAAGACAGATCTATGAAATAAAATAAAGTTGCAGTACAAGTGGTGGTGTTTTTTAAAAAGTCTCGCCCCTCCCCCCAGCGCGGTCACGTGCTCGCGTGTTATTTGGAGGGCTGCTCGTATTTGAACACCACGCTGTAGATCTTCCCTCCCAGTCGCTCAGCCAGCCAGGAGTTCTTGATGACGGCCAGTTTGAGGCTCTCGCAGCGCAGCACCGCGTAGTAATTGGTGTGGATGGCGCGGCCCATTCCCTCGATGATGACCAGGTCAGTGTGCCTCTCCCGCACCAGAGTGGCCAAACCTTTATCCAGGCGGCTGCGGGGAAAAGAGACGCCTTGAATGATCTAAACCAAAACGACTTCTAAATTAATGCAGACACCCTGAAAACGTAGAACCGTGATTCTTCACAGATTTCTAAGCTGGGTCAGTGAATCGCCCCAGCAGAGCCAGCCGCACACACCTACCTCAGATCTAAACAGGGGGAGCTGGAGCCACTTTGAACCAAAATCAACCTCTCCTTCGTGATCCCAGAACTGCAAAAAACAAAGAAAAAAAAGTCTTGATTATTATACAGTGCATGCCACTCCCCTTAGAAACTAGGTGTGCATCACAACGGTACAGTCTGCCAGTTAATAAACCAATTAAAAACATGTTTAACTGTGCAACCTCTCCAGGATTAGCTAGGAGGCTGTGTGGTCCAGTGGTTAAAGAAAAGGGCTTGTAATCAGGAGGTCTCCGGTTCAAATCCCACCTCAGCCACTGACTCATTGTGTGAACCTGAGCAAGTCACTTAACCTCCTTGTGCTCCGTCTTTCGGGTGAGACGTAATTGTAAGCGACTCTGCAGCTGATGCACAGTTCACACACCCTAGTCTCTGCAAATCGCCTTGGATAAAGGCGTCTGCTAAATAAACAAATAATAATATGCAAACAGCTGTGCCGGAGCGCAGGTAACGGTATGTGCACTCATTAACATTAGTGATTACAATCTCATGTACTAGAGGCACCAGGGTTAGGGTTGCCTGGTTTTGGATGCTGCTCTGCCTCGGGTGGAAGTGCGATGCTCAGATGCGTGAAGGAAACCCTTACTGTATGACTGAGTCCATTGCTGCTATCCTCTCCGTTAGGATCTGCAGCTCGTTATAGGTGACGTCATTCAGAGCCGGCCCCGAGTTACTGGCTAACACAACCTGAAGAGATACAAACAAGGACGCGTTTGGAAAAACACTCAGAATGTAAACCGCAGCGTCAGGACCCTCCTCCCTCCCTCCCTCCCTCCAAACAGATCCACGTGCCGAAGATGCACCCATTCCAGGTTTTAATACAAGCTTACTGGTATCAAGCTTGGGTGTGTCTTACTAAACTCCTAGGAAAACCAGGGATGGATCACTGCTCTTCAATGTCTTATTTCCATCCCTGTTAGACTAATGCAAACTAACTGGCTAGCCAACACGGTCTGGTTTCTGTTGAAGCACACAGATAGCCAAACCTATGGAACAGTGCAGTAAAAAAAAAGACACCCACAAATCACATTTTGGTGCAAAACTGAACAGGATGAAGACGACGGTGAACTCTTACCTCAGTGCCCCTGCAAAGAAGCTCCCTGACAAGGGGAAACACTCCCAGAATGATGTCTATTCCACTATTATCTACGAAAAACAAGGCACATTTGTGAGGAGGACCCTGAAAGAGAAAGCCAGTATGCACGGAACTCAATCACTGATTTCATGGAACAAACAAACAAACAAACAAATGTGGAAAGCAAGGTATAAAACAAATGAATAGCGAACTTCGCTCGAACCAAAACACACTTCATATCTCTGAATTCCCAATTCCGTACCATCAATAACCTGAGCAACAGAGCCCATTTAAAAAGAGCAATTGAAAAAATGTCACTCTCCCTGCAGAACTCGAAAGCCACTTGTGGAGTTTCCAGTTCTTACATTTTGCAAACACATCACAGACTCCTACCTTTAACCTCTCAATCCACTTGCTGTACGAATCCACCAGCCAAGGACGTTCTGCGGGAGTAGAGAACACGCGTTAGAATCAGCAGGGGGAGTGCGGCTGCACTCAACTCAGACCGTGCTTTATTACAGCAGCTCAAACATGTTGCAAGGAAACCTCAGCCGCACTACGCTCTCGTGATAAACCGCGGAGATCAAACTCGGACTAATGCAGAACCGCGGGGCTCCAGTACCTTGTAATTGTCGTTTAGCTTCATCAAACCCGAACGCCGGATCAGTCTCAAGCACGCTATTTAAAGAAAAAGAAAATCATGTAAAATGACACAGAAAACGAGATGTTTAACCTCATCGTGTTGACGGGAGTAGCCGGTATCTTCCCTGTGTTTCTACTTACTCTGAGACGGCCTTCGCTCCCCAGTCAAACATATTCCCAGCTAGCAGCCCCTTCACCAGGGCAAACTGACGATCCTCCCAGTTCAGCATCTCCACAGACCTCACAACCTTCTGAAAGTACCTGAGCGCCAGGTCATTCTCTCTCTGTTTAATCTGGGACAAAGACACACACACACGCAAGAATAGATGCTGGATAAACTCTGCTACAGTGTTGTCACTGAGGGTCTTTATGTTTGAGGTCAAATTGCATTGAAAATGTATTTAAGATACATATAGATGTATACACACACACACACACACACCTGTGAATAAGGATCTGGAAAGTTGAACTCATTCAGACAGTGTTCTCTGGTGTCTAACAAGCTTCTTACTGTCAGGGACCCGTAGGCGCTAAGAGCAAACAGAGAGAGAAAGGGACAGAAACTTCAAGCGTGCACAAAACTAAACGTTAGAAAGAGCGCTGAAACTAACAAGGGCACTTTGACAGGTCCACAAACCGCAAGGTGATTTTATACAGCGCGTGCTGTTCATTACTGCAATTCCACTGGCCAGCAGAGCTGACCCCATTAGGACCTGCACACTCACCAGGGCTGATGCCTCAGCGTCTGCAGCTTGTGTCGGTATTTGAGACGGAATTTCTCAGCTCGCTCCCTGGCGTCCTGCAGGTCAGGCTGGCTGGCGACAGCGCGTTTCACAACCTGTGCACAAAACAAGACAACAGGATTCCAGGCGGCTAGAGGACAGCATGTAACGGTGCCTGCGTGCAATGATCCGTCTAACTGCGCTGCAGAGGCAGGCTGCTCTTCTATTACACTATCAGTAATCACACATACTGTGCATGAAGACGGACAGGTTGTGATACTCTCAATAAGCCAAGCAAGGTTGATGACAATCGGATGGGGTTGTGGTTAATAAGCAAGCGGACTGCACCCCCCACCCCCGACACAGAGCACAGAGCAGGGGCTCTGCAAGTCCTCACCCCGTCCAGGGCCTCCTCGAAGCAGGACAGCCAGTACTCGCGGGCCATGGCATCCTCAGTCAGGTCCATGGTGTCAGGAATGTAGGACGAGGAGTCGAGCAGCAAGGGCAGGTTCACCAGCTGCCGCTCCAAACGATCCATCTCCAGCATGTCAAACTGGAGGGAGGGAGGAGAGAGAGACGGGGAGGGGGGAGGGGGAAGAGAGAGAGACGGGGAAGGAGGAGAGAGAGAGAGAGAGAGAGAGACGGGGAGGGAGGAGAGAGAGAGAGAGAGAGAGAGACGGGGAGGGAGGAGAGAGAGACAGGGAGGGAGGAGAGAGAGAGAGAGAGAGAGACGGGGAGGGAGGAGAGAGAGAGAGAGGGGGGGGGGAGAGAGAGAGGGATGGAGAGACAGGGAGGGAAGGGGAAAGAGAGAGGGAGATTCAGCCATTGCATTTTAAATTAACAACTTTGATAGCATAAAAAAAAAAAACATATAACCTCTTGTTCACTGGATTTCATTCCCCTTTGAACTACTGATAATTGAGATCCCAAAAAATCACCTGTTAAACAGTAAAAACCAATGGACAACAATGCACAGTATTAATGTACACAGGGTCGCAAGAGGATATATAACAATAACAGCAACATGTTTAACCTATTAATGAAGCAATAACACTCTTGACATTAGGATAGAGTGAAAGCCTCTTCATCTGATTGTGTTTGTATACCTTCACACAAAGCACAGCGTTTTGAATTGGGTTGAATGTCAAAGACAATGCAATGGTTCGATTGCAAAACGAAGCCGATTCAATTAACCAGTGATTCCATTAAGTGGACTGGTTTGGCATTGCAGCCAAAACAACTGCTAATAATCTGTCAATCTGAGAAGTATTATTGCTTCAATGAAACAAATCTACAGCTGCGTCCAAGCTAGTGTGTGTGTGTGTGTGTGTGCATGTGTGTGCGTACTGGGGTGCTCAAGTCAAGCACTAAGTGCAAAAGCAAAGGGAAAATATAATATTTGAACCTGATAACACTAGCAAGAAACAATAATGTAACCGCTCCCTATTTCAATACCATCACGATGAGTTTATTCCTCTCTCAATTTGCCATTTCTCTTCCTTTTAAAATGATTCCTTCCATCCCTTTATACAGGTTTCCCATGGTAAAATGTTTTAAAATGCTTTCCCCATATACTCTTTTATAAAGGGCTTTTGCACTGTACTTACAACATTAAAACAAATCAACACAAACAAATACAAAAATAAAAAACAATGAAAGTATGTGAGCCAGGTCTTCTTTGGCTCTGTTAGGCTTATGTTTCACTCTGCAGCCCTGTTCCCCTCAGCAGGACCACACCACGCTGGCGTGTTCTCTCTGCAGATGCCTGGAAGGCAGAATGGAAAAGAATCTGGTAGCTTCCTCACAGCACTGCAGCCGCTGAGCAGCACCTGGTCCCATCTGTTACCAGAGGTTTCCTGCTTCAGGGGAAAGTGCGGGTCGGGATGCAAGATACCAACCTAACATTTGTCCTAAAAGTACGCGGAGGCGACAGATGTCTACCCTTTGTTAAATGGGTTAATGTGGGGTCGACAGAATTCTCATCATCTCTGCAGTAAAAAACACTTCTGAATTGTGCGGCTGTGTGTAGAGATCAGATCCCTGGATTCAGCGCTATTGTGGATCAGGTAGCTGTGTCCGACAAGCCTCCCTGTCCTGTACACAGGGCGATGCCTTCTGGTCTCCTCTGTTGTAGTACTTGTATCTGTATGCAGCAATATGCGACTCGTCTCATAAACTATGCACCAAATTTCACACTCCAGGTACTCTTTTCCGTCAATAGCATCTCACTTATTTAAAGTACTCTGCATATGCAGTACAGTACAGCGCAGTCTTTAAAAACCACAAAAACCAATAGCCTGCAGTATGCGTGCTGCCAGCGTGAGTGTGCGCAAGCGCAGTGATGGAACACACAGAAAACAGAACGAGGGAATTACTTACGAAGAACTGAAGGAAAATAAAGAGAGCATGGCGATGGAGAGGAGGGGGGGAACAAAAAAAAAAGAAATCAAAACAAGGACATGTTAGAAAGACATGAAACCGTTCAGAAATGAATGCACATGGAAGCTACCAAGCACACACACTGAGAACGAGGGGGTGGGAGGGGGGAGATCGATAGATCAAACACAACGTTAAAAACATCCGAGTCTATTTCACTGAATCAATCGGATCAAATTCTGCTTCGTGTATCAATTTAAAATAATAAATAAATAAATAAATAGGGTTAATTGTAATGATCTGAATGCTGTAACCACTACAGCATTCAGTATATACGCCACAGGGTGTGTGAACGATGTGTATCTTCAACATTGTATTTAACTCAACACTGCACACAAGTACTGTATAACAGTCCGGGAAATAAGAGAACTCACTAATGCCATTCTAGTGTATGGAAGGTAGTTCCACTCAACACAGCAGACTAGGAGGTAACTGGCCTCAAATAACACACACAGATATTTATTTGCATGGCCAGCGCTGGCTCTTACCGTTCCACTGCGGGTGCGCTGCATGGGGAACATGTCCGGGGACACACTCATCAAGCCTGAGCTGCCAGCGTAGTTCTCCCCCCAGCTGTACTGGTTAGGATCTGCACCGGGCACAGAGACATGTCAACAGGCAAGCAAACCCATTCCCTTTCAGAAAAGCATGCCTGATCACTGGAACAACAGCTGCACTTCATAGGAGGACAGACACACCCGAACAAATTATTACAGGAAGTCATGGACACGATAAGCTGCTCTTCAGCATCCTCTAGGTGGAGAGCCAGCCTCAGTGTAATCAAAACTGTTCTGCATTTCTCTGGCCTGCCTTGATGGTGCAAAACGTAATGTAAAAAAAATACATATTTTGTTTCCATTCGAGCACCTTGCTAAGGAATGCCAGATAAACTACAGAACGCAGCCGCCTGCCCTGCAGTTCAAACTTACTGTCCTCCTCCGCCCCCTTTAAAAAGGCTCCGATTGCTCCCAGATAGCCTTCATGCCTCAGAAACAAAGCCTGAACTTCTCCCTGGAAAAGACAGGATGCATGTTACACTGCTACAGCCCCCAGTGCAAATACATGCACCAAATCAGGACAGAAACTCAATTAATAATAACCAGATACTTCATTACAAACAATACAGTTCAAAGTTTTAACAAAACAAAACTAAACCAGGCATGTAATTAGTAACGTCATTTGCCTACCATGCAAACCGTCGCTTGCATGTTGATTTTTCTATTAGCTGGTTTACCTTGGTGAAGAAGTTGATGCTGTAGGTGATTGTGTGCATCGTAACGGGGTGTCCCCGGATAAAGAACCCCCCGAAATAAACTCGGCTCAGGTTGTGCAGTTTAGCGTAGAGACAGGCCAGCTGGCCGATGTCATTGCTGATCATGTGCAGTAAGCTCTTCGCCATATCTTCTTTGGAAAACTCTGATACAAGCCAACACCACAAACAGTAAATGCATGCTCCCGTTGGGCACATTAAAAACATTTGTGACGATTGCATTTTCATGCCTGTGTGGAGGGGTAGCAGCTGCAGCTGCAGCGTTTCACTCCCTCCCCTCCGTTTTGCTCCTACCTTTATCCGCGGTGGCAGACTTGCCGAAGCTGCTCGCTATCAGATCCCCGGTCAGTCCCAGGCTCCCGTAGGCTCCCCCATAGATGTCCTTCACCAGCATGTCAACACTGGTGTGCTGCCCTCTGGAGGCGAGCTGCAGTAGTTCATCAAACCTCTTCCGTGGCGAGACAGAAAACACGAAATGAAAATAAAAGCAGTGGTTCTCAAAACTTTTATAGCGGGGACACCACTTTTTTGGGGGGGGGAGCCCCTCGCCCCCTATGCAAATAAAGTAATTGCTGTAATATTATTGAAGCATACCTAAATGTAGATTTTTAAGACCTGCACTAGAAATGCATTTGAGTTGTGCGATCCTCACTATTCTGTCAGGCCACCACTCTGTTGTACACTGATTATGATTTTTAAAGGTCTGCCGTGTTGAAACAGACACATCAGGAATATAGGAAACATAACTTCACACAAAGCAGCACACTAGTGAACTAACCGAAACATACCAGAAGGCATATGTACAACATTTTTAAAAGGATAGTCTTTCTGGAAAATTTATGCTGACATGAGTGGAAAAAAAAAGCACAAAACAAACTGAGCATGCCAGCCCCTGATATCTGATTCTGCTCACTGGAATGAGGAAGGAAAAGCATTGCTTCTAAAGATTGTGTTTTCATGCTCCAGTCTGGGCTGTTTCTCTTATGTTTTGCTATTTCAAAGAATGACCCTGGACCCCCAGTGGAGGAATGGTACAATTACAGGAGCTCGATTCAGCAGAAACAACCTCAAAAGAAAAAAAAAAAGAAGTATAAAATGATTACCTTGGTTTTAGTCAGTAAAGCTCCTAGACCCCAAAATGTACCACCGCCAATGGAACTGCCACCAATACGCTCAAACTTGTCTTCCGACTCTACCTGCAAACACACAGTACTTATTACAGGAGGTGCAATCAATGGGAACTCCATCGTTCAAAAGCAAGTAGCAAAAAGAAATATGGACACTTCAGAAAAAGCCTTCGAACACAACAGAAAGCATGCATGGGGATGCATCAACTGGGAGAACTGCTTGAGCTCCTGAAGACAAGCCCACCTTCACTATGGAGACTCCCGAGCCGATGTTGATGAGCAGGTAAGGGAAGATGTCTGGGTGCGTGGTCTGGAATCGGAACTCGGGTTCTGCATGCTTCACGTACACAAACGCTTCATGAGGGATGTTCTTGAGTACAAAGTTACAGCCTTTAATGAGACAGGACATCTCGTCCTCCTTGTCAACTCTGACGCAAAAAAAAACAAGGAAACGGTTTCAAGTTACAAGCGCGTAGAAAAGGTTATCACAGCTTTGTGAAGTAAATGGATCTTGTTTTAAGCTGAGCAAATCCATGTCCTCTGATGCAGCCTTTTCACCAAGCACTGCTTAAAACAGTATAGAACACTTATGACATAACTGAAGATATTTTAAGATGTAGCGACACCAGCAAGTCCATTACTGTGCTCCTGCAGTGCGATTTCATCTAGGCTATACCATGCTAGGATACACACCTGCTGGATTTTATATTATCGTTTTACAGCAGTGTGGAATCACACGCTGGACTGCATCAACCACTGATCTGCGGCTATACAGGGATCACTCCTAAAGACTGTCCTATGATTATTGAAAAATAGGAACATGTAAAATGCTGTTTGCTATAGTGGGCCACAAAGCCATTGCAATGCTTTCAGGCAAACGGCTTTGGTCTTTTGGGATCTCTTTTATTATTAATATTATTCAAAAAAACAAGTTTTTAGTTTTGCTCAGTTGGATACTTCAGTCTATTTTGGCTGTAAATTAATTATTTTTTAAAGAAGGCTTCTTGCTGGATGTGGGATTCAGTAAGTGCTGCATGATGCAATGCTGGTTACTTGTGGGGGTTGGTTGGTTTGTGTGTGTGTGTGTGGAGGGGGTTGGGGTGTGTGGAGGGGGCAGGGGGTGTTTGGGGGTGTGTGTGGGCGTGGGTTGGTTTGTGTGTGCGTGTGTGGAGGGGCAGGGGTGTTTGTTTTGGGGTTTGGTGGGGTGGGCGGGGCGTGGGTGTTTGTGTGTGGTTAGTGTGTGGGGGTGGGGTGTGTGGATTTGTGTGTGGTTGGAAGGCGTTTGTCAGAGTTGGTCTTCTTGCATGTGTTAATGCGCATATCCTGATTTTTTCCTCTGATTTTATAGTATAATTTAAGGGAGGTACAGAAAAATGTAATATATAATTATTTGGTTGGGTAGATTTAATAATGAATTTAATGATGACACTGTGAAAATAAAATGCCCCAGAAATCTTTCTTTTTAAGGTGAATATTCAATGGCTTTCTAGTGGATTGCACCTAATGATGTAATACTGCCAAGAAACATGTCTATCAAACCTCCAATCAATGAGGCGCATGGACCTCAGTGTTCAGCAAGTTCTAACTTTACATTTTCCATTTGGCTTTTTTTTTGTAACATATTTGAAAGTAGGCAGTCAGAGTAAAACTGAATCAACATTATTGTTATTTTGCAGTTGGTAAGTGTGTGTGTAACACTGTTAGCACAATGATGAATTACTCTACCATAATTGTCATCACCAGGCACAGGAAACTGTACTGGATATAGAAGCATTTTGTTTGTCGGCTCTTTACTGAAATGCACCATTGCCGTTTTATTAAAATACATGAGGACTGGACTCTGGTGCTTACTTTAGTTTGAGCTTCTTTTCAAGCAGGTCTTTGAATTTGTGGGCGCCGCCGCCAGTGGCTTTGATGACCTTGGTCTCGGTGTTGACCAGGTGGTCTTTGACGAAGTCCAGGCAGGTCTCGATGTAGGCGTTCTCAAACTTGATGAAGTGGAGGCGAGCCGTGATCTCCTCCTGCACCGAGATCTCATAGAGGGGCTCGTCCTCCGTCTCCTGGAAGAACCACTTTGCCATTGAATTCATCTCACTTGCGTTTCGGGTTGCTCTAGTTTTAGATACTATGACATTGCCATTAACAACTTCACATAGCATTGCAGTAAGTTTCAGGCCAACACACTGCAGCCCTTTTTATTATAAAGCCGGCTGCAAAATGTAGCTCACAAAACAAAGGGTTTTGATAATAGAGACAAACAATTCACAGTTCACAGGACTGCTCATAATGCTACACAGCGATATCCTGAGTTTAACAGCGAACTACAACTCAAGTCTCTTATCGTAGCGGAGAATGATCTATAAAACAGACGTGACATGTTGAAATATGTTCTGTTCAGAACAACTTATGACATCGTTAAAACATATGACATCGTTAAAAAACCTATGACATCGTTAAAGGTGGCGCACGTTCCTGGCTTGCCTGAAAGCTCACTGTTCATTTCACCTGCCCCAGAACAGGGTGTTATTGATGCAATGGGCTGATCCTAGATGCATGTTCCCAGCAGGAACAGCACATAGCATAAACCAAGCTCATCCAGTCAGCTTCATGCGTGCTCATAGCCTGGAAGGGACTGACAACCGGAAGCAGGGAAAGGCTTAACGCGAAACCAGGGCTGGGAGCAGCACTCTCCTGGCATTTTGACAGTCTTACTAAAGACACACTGTACAGATCACAAATTCATGTTTCAAACTGCAATCCAGCCCACATCAGTAATACTGTACCAATATAGAATCTGTAAGGATTTATATTCATGCAGAATTCACTTGCCTTTCCAGTGTGGTCAAAGGACCGGACTTTGGCTACTTTATGTTGAACTGTTGAATAATATGCAAGTTTTGTCAAAGATCCCCCTGTTAAAAACAAACAAGAAAGCATAATATTACTCTTTAATAAAGCAAGAAGCCAGTTATATTCAAGGATGTCAAAGCTGTCAGTGTGGCCTAAAACAAACTGCAACTTTATTGTCAACTGCATTCTTCTCCAATAGCCTTTGGGCAAGTAGAACGCGTTTACAGACCGCTCAGTGTTCTTTATTAGATGGGGGGGGGGGGGGGGGGGATGCTCAAGGTTACAGTAAATCCTGCTTGAATCACCCCTTTGTGATTACATACACGTGATCCTGCAACACTAGGGAATTCTAAACCTTTACATTAGGAGTCACCTCAGCCAACCGAGGCGTCATTTGAAACGTGGGATAATGCTTGTGCGACACAAGTCATCTGAAATGACCAAACCGCGTGTGCTTGCCTGAGGTCAGGGTGATATATTAGCTATTCTTTGGGGTAACGGACATCTTCAACGTGTATATTTAGCAATTCAAAGTTGATATCCGGGCCTGAACAAGTGGTTTGCCAGTATAACATTATCAAATATAATTTAACCCTTTGCGCTTCGAGAAAAACAACATGTAACTGTAACACATCGATACAAAACCCAAATATACCAGCTCCAAAAACAACCCACAGAAACATCATCTTCTAATCTTCTCTGGCTAAATCAGGCGCGACCGCTTCTTACATCGAATTACTTCTCTGACTGGCACCTTGTGAAACTACCGAGGCATTGGTCTGGCGATTTGCTGTTCCTAATTGGGAGAATGATAACGCATGTAGAATTTTTTACAGATATTACAATGTATTGCTAATTTGTATTATTTTGGTTTTGTTTTGTGTATATATTTTAGCGTGCTAAACATGTACAATATTATCACAAAAGTGCAGTTTTGTAATATCAAAATGTTTACGACGTACAAGGTGTTAAGTTGAAAAAATAAAAAAATAAAACATTATCAACAATTTACACAGAGATCCCACAGCGCTATGTTGTTTTCGTACTTTTAAATCTCGATGCGCCGTGTTTTTCCTGGCGATCTCTGGGGTGTGTAGTCCACCAGAACAAAACGTTCCATATACATCTACACAATCACTGAAATACAGAACTACAGCTCCCAGAACACCCCTTTCGACGGCAATACACTGACGCATCTTGGGTACTGTAGTCCGAATTCCACAGTTTTTGTATTGCAATACATGGAGAATAACCCACACAAAGACTACAGCCCGCTCTGTGCCCCGCACAACGAACCACCTCCAGCTCCCCTTTACCCCAATAGCCAAAACAGCTAGCTTTACAGCGTGACTTCTGTATCAAACAAAGCACAGAGATGTCATTGTTTTGGGCTGTGTTACCTATGTCTATTGCGAACCTCTTCGCGTTCTCCAGGTTGCGAAAGATCTCGTCTGGCGGGAGTGTAATGCTTTTATCCATACTGTGACCACCTCCGCCTATCCGACTACACGCCGCCATCTTGGATATTTGCTCAGTATCCACGCAAGTACGTGGGGCGTTGCGTAATGACGATCATTGAAGTTCTGACCAAAGACCCAATTTGTGTGCCAAACTTAAAATAAATAAATAAATAAATAAATAAATAAATAAATAAATAATTCCTCTCATTATGTGTTTATTTATTAACCATACACAGAAAAAAGGATGTTTGAAAACCAAGTAGAATATACTTCATTTCAGTAAGTCTTCACAAACCATTATCTACACTTCAGTACAGTGTTCACACAATTACGTGTTGTAACAATTCCTCAGATACATTTTTCCAAAAGCTTACAATGTATCGTAAACCTCTAAAGTTGAGTTATTTATGAATGGTCACTTTCCTTATCATTTTGCCTGTTGTTTTTTTTTATTTTTTAATGACGCTAAACTGAAACGCACACATCAGGCTACTGTAATTTGTACTGAAGAGAGAACTAATAAAACTGGAGCCGAATTCTAATTGCCACCAAAACAGGTCCGAGGTCTCCATCTAGTGTTTGAAGCCTGCAACAACACCAGTCCTGTGTTTCTACTACAAGTCGGTGTCACTAATCTAATACATCGAGCATCTATTTCTCTTACTAACAAACTTGTATTAAAAAGGAACAAACTTACGTAAGATTAGAAAGAATCGTTCTTTTTATACTAAATACTAAAACAACGGCAAGTGCACTAATGACATCGTCATGAACAACTTCACGCAGTATTATATCGCATTGCAATACGTTCTAGGGTTAATAAAGGCTATCACACTGGCATTCATTTTTATTATACAGGGCGAAGCTAGCTGCAAAATGTAATCTTTTAAAACTTGCAAAAACAAAGGGTTTTGATAACAGGTCCAAACAAGTCGTACATACAGTCCATAAGCTAGCTCAAAATGCTACAGGACGGTATCAAAGGTTCTGTAGGAGCTCTATATGAAATAAGATAATATCATCCATCATGGAGAGGAACACAGGGCTGCCACGCGATGGCGCCAGAGCCCACCCTCTGGTTTTAAACTCAAACGCTGTCCATATGGCCCCTGGTTCTCAGGTAAGATTTCCAGGCAGCACAAGAGAATGCCAGCATGTATAATACACCAAGGCACACTTCCATTGTCTGCTGCTTGAATACAGTCAATGGGAAGGAGTGTGGGAACCTCGGAAAGAAGGTGAACTCACAGATCTGGTTACAAAAAAGCAGTAATGACCGGTCAGCTTTAGAGACATCACAGATAGGACTGCTAGCATATAAATACCATCGCACACCGGACGGTATGCCCTGGTTAAATCTGCACAGTAACTCTGCGGTTTTCCCATGCTTTTATACTATGCATTTACTGTAGTTCGCCATCTTTTAAATATGTTCTTCCATACCTCTCCATGCTTTACAATAATTGTCTATGCTTTACCATGCTTTTACTATATTAAACTTTGATAAGGGTGCCATTGATTGCATATTTATAATAGCGAATCTCTCTCTCTCTTTCTCTCTCTCTCTCTCTCTCTCTCTACTGACCAGAATAGACATCAGCTTTTTATTTATTTTTTTAAAAAAAAATTTTAAAATTATTTTCCTTACTCTTTTGATTTTTTTTCAGATTTGTCCAAAGAGGAAAGTATCTTCTACCTTCAGTCCTAAGTGTGTCTCACTTCATTTCCAGACGTGTCCCCTTATCCCGGTTTTTTTACACCCCGTCCCCGTCCCGGTCCCCGTCCTCGTCCTCGTCCTCGTCCTCGTCCCCCGTCCCGAGTGGCTTAATGCTGCAATGGAGCGCTCACACATCAAAGGCACACGGCTGGCTTTGGTCTGTGGAGCAATGCCTGCTAATGAGCTTTTAATCACCACAGGCACCCTGCAAGCTCACCCTGTCTTAATTAATCCGCCCTACAACACTGATGAATGGTGATTTGACTAAAACGAATGAATTGTTCCAGAAATAATGCAGCCAGTGTTGCCATGCATTCCCTTGACAGACACCTGTCCAAATATTTACTGTGACAGTGTAATTAATTTACCTCCAGGGATACTAATGCAGCACAAGAAGCAGTTAGTCAATCCATTACAAACCACGGGCCCAATTCACATGCTTCAGGGATGGAAACGAGACTCCCATTGCATAGCAGGTAGATCCATTCCAGGTTTATGATTAGCCAAGGCGTACAGGTAACAAGCTCAGGTGAATACAGTTCAACCTGGAATGGCTCAAACGGATATCTCATTATATATATATATAATGAGCGAGCTACTTCAAAGTTTCTGCCAATTAAATATCCACTGGGGATCACTCACCTTTATTTGGGATTGATAGGACCCCTTGGGGATACCTGTTTGCACGCTAACAATGCGACCCAGTGCCATAACCGCTGCAAGCAGGTTGCTGAACTTCGGAGTTTGAGACGTTTCAAAGTTTATAAGCTACGACATGCAAGTGTGAGTCAGAGTGGGACGAATATATGACCTTTCCATGGCATGGCTAACTCCGTTTGTTTGAGCTAACTGACGTTGATTCAAGTCATGTCCCTTTTCAAAGAAGCACCAAGCAGATGGTCTGCCGGCAGTGGATTTGCCCCGGCAGGACAAAGGAAAGTCGGAGCCCGTCGCTAAGGGAGTGCTGGGAAAGGCACACGTCCTTTGTTGCGGGGATTGAAAAGCATGAATGGCTACAGAGTGTGGGAAACAGAGCGCAGCTCAGACTCACGGCTCACTGTTAATAAATAAGAGGCTCTACCCCACAGCAGGCAGGTGTGTGCACCGCCGCTGCGAAAGAGCTGGGCATGCTGCTGCACGTGAAAACACATCTCCGAGAGCTAGCGGCAACATTCCCTAAATCTTACCCTCTTGTGCGCTTCCATTCCTCATCCGGGTATACGGGTCTCAGCTGCGCGGTTTGCAAGGAAACGCATGTTATTGGAAGCATGGTCTTTGTTTGTATTAAAAATGTTTTATTTCTAACTTAAAGAAATCTCGGTTTGCAAACCATGCTTTCAGTTAGTGTTGCACTTCCTCGGTCAGTTCAGTAGAAGCAGACCATTACGCGGCCGGCGAGATCACCGGCTCTTTATCCCGTTTTCACGTGAGACTGAGTTTGTCAGACTGTCCCACACACTTCTCTCTTCAATGCGTTGAAACAGGGGAGAAAAGCCACGTGCAGAGGTACATGTCACGTCACTGACGCCGCTTACACCAGCAACGAACTTAGAAAAAAACTACAAAATAACCATCTGGAGAACTGAAAGGGAAGAAGGAACCAAAAAGTTACCCAGTTCTTGAAAACTAACTTTTAAGTAGCGTAGTTAACCCTCCCATTAATTTAGCTTTGTTCATTTTTCAGATGCTGTTGAAATCCAAATAGGAGCCGCATTATACATATAGACAGGTTCTATTAACTGCAGCTTAGGCGGCAATTATTATTATTATTATTATTATTATTATTATTATTATTATTATTATTATTATTATAGTAGTATATGATTGTCTAGTTAAGATTAAGGCAGAAGTATTAAACTGACAACTGTGACCCTCTTTACATTAGTGCTGAACTGACAGTCAAGAACGAAAGAAAGTGAACACACTGTAAATATAGAGCGCAATGATTTTTATTCACCTTTCCTGAATAGACATCTCAGCAAGCATACCAATCAATGCACCGTTTCAGTAATCGACTGGGAGATCTGTAACAAAGGCAGCTCCAGTCTACAGTTAGTCTGATTTACAAAATCACTACTACACCTTGAAGAAAACCTCAAGACAACATATTTCATACAAGATTCACTCAGCGTGAGCGACTCTTTGAGATACTGCCTTTATCAAAGGCACAGATACACATTATACAGTGTATAAAATACACATTATACAGTATTTAAAACACCTCAGAATTTTTTTACAAATGCATTTTGAGACAGTCACTCTTTAAAATGCTTTTCATCAAAGCACACACGCTTCTTGTCTAACAAGATACAATAAGAGGATATTGCCTTCTCAGAAGACACACACATAACTATAAGTTTCTTAGTATTTCTTTACAATGAAAGATCAAGTTCATATTTGGGAATATTATTTTTCATCAATAATACAGATTTCTTGTGTAACAAGATACACTAAAGAGATGCCACCTTCAGAACAGGTCGTTATATAAATACTGTTTGAAATATTTCAGTGTCACTTTATAAAGAAATACCAAACAGTTTCAGCAATGCATACACACGTCCTGTGTAATTATATACAATTACAGATATATTGCCTTCACAAGAGGCATCAATACCCATACTATTTAAAATAATTCCTCTACAAAGAAAAATAACTTTTAAACAATTCAAAATTCATTAGCAATAGCTATGCACACACAATTCTTACGAGACAAGATACTATTCAGGATATAGTGCCTTCACAGAGGACATAAAACCCATGTTTTAATAATCATAATATTTCTATAAACAGAAATGACTTTTAACTCAATAGCGTCATCGCTGCATACACACTCCTTGTATAACAAGAATGAACAAATCCTATCGCACACAATATTGCCCCAACACTGGGTAACTATTGTGTTTCCTTTCAATCAATGAAAGTAGCATTCAAATCTTCTGCACAAGCAAAACAGGAAGGAAAACACCCCCTACACAATGAGAATTACTGGATATGTCCATCATAGACAGGCATGTTGAATTCTGTGTGTTCAAAGTGACAGTGTCTGTTGTGATCTACCAGGGCCGCCAGAGGGCACTCTTCACCGGGGTCGCCTCTTTGACGGGGCTCTGATGCGCTGGAGAATTCTGCGCAGCTTGGAAATGGTTCAGTAGTTTCCTCTGGGTTTCTGTCTTCATTTCATCCCGGGAAAGGAAGTGCACGATTTCTTGCACACACCTGGAGTAGCCTTCGTTTCCCGTCGCTGGCCGGGGGGAGGCGCTCTGTCTCAGGTAGCAGACGGTCATTTCCAGGATGTCCGCTTTCTCCAGTTTGGAATCGGGCTGCTGCTTCACGAATTCTTTTCCCAGTAACGTCTTGAGCTGCTCGATGCTGCTGTTGATACGATCTCTGCGCATCTTTTCAACAACAGGTTTTCTCAACTGCAAAAAAGAACAAGGCACACATTCAGTTAATAACCAGTTCGTGAGGAATAACAATTGAAGTTTTAAAAACACAAAACATTTCAAAAATAATCACACGTGCTCATTTAGTCTCAACTTACTTTGTTTGTCATTGTCACGTGTCCCTGTGAGTATCCCATAGCTGCAGCGATTGTAGGTGCCATTGCTGGAGTCACGGTGCTGTTAATATCGGTTTCTCTGGAGCTTAGAAGTCTCGGATCTGCTGGTTTTAGCTGCAAGCATCTCCCCTATTTATACTCTCCAGTCTCCATACGCATGTGTGGGTCTCGGGCTTGTTGGAGTTTCTCACACTCGGTAGCCAATCGGCGCGCTCGGGAGGACAATGGGAGAAGCTGGAATTGCCACACGCTGGATTAAGCGCTTATTGACGGAGGATAAAAGCCAACTCCCGGGAGAGCAGGTGGAGGGGGTGGGAGGGGGCAATAGCGAGTGACTTGCAGGGTGTTGTGTGAATCTGGGAAAGTGCTGACCCCACCAAAAGATCAGATCTGCAGCCTGATGTTGGGAACAATGACATTGAAACATCACAGGGCTGGTAAATGAAATAAACACTGGCATGTGACACATATGTTTGGATAGCATCAAATGAGCAACGCGGAGAAGCATTATTATCCGATATGACAGAAATGGCGTTTTACTGCACGGGAAAGGAAACCACATTACAGGCAGTAGGCTCTATGGCACCATTAACGGCGCGCTCCCTGAGTAACAGATTGATGTCAATCACACTTTCCCCCAATGAGAAGTGTTTGATCTTTGCGTTCGGCGTCAGGTCTGTGTTCCTGGGCGGAACTTTCCCAGGTTCCAGGCGTGAAGACGTTGTGCACGGCACGAGTTACATATATACTGTATTCGAGTAGACATCCAATAACATATATACATGCGATTAGATTATCACTCAACATACAAGCCGTTATTAAATACCAGACATCTAAACCACATTCGTGTAGTTCCTGTAACTATTTGTAATGTGTTTAATAACTATTCAATTGACATGTGTGTTGTAATCTAGTTTAGTAGGGGTTTCGCTTCGGAGAACAGTTTGGAAATTGATTTTACAGATATATAAAGATCTGGTTGGTTTGAATAAAACCTCCTATTGCTCCGGTTTCCAGCACTGTGCATGTGTTTGCGCATCATTATAGTACTGCCTCGGGTTTCTTGCTCTCAATAGAACAGCTGGAGTTGGAGTGGGAAACCCTGCTGAAAGTTGTCCTCTATTCTGTGGGTGATGTTTGGACATCCTTAGAGCAGCTCTTCCAGATGTCACAGATGCAGCTTTCCTCTTCTTGCCGGTAGAGTCTGTGAGTAAAAAGCTGCTCACAGTTTCCCACACTTTGCTCTGTGCTGTGCTCGATACAGGACAAAAGCAGCGCGCCGTGCAGAATGCCGCATTAGTGACGGTAAGTGGGTCTGTATGGTATGATAGCGAGGGCCTTACGTCACAGACCATCTGGAGGGAAAGGCGATCAGAGGCTGATGGCTTTTCAATAATATCTATTGGCGATTAAGAAATCGGGATCTGTCTTCTATACAGGACATGAGATTCAAAATATCCAAAGGAAATGATTTATGGACAGGTTGCATTACTGCTGTAATCCAGTGGACATCACAAACCCTTAACATTAAACCTTTTAGAATAAGTGTAGGCATTAGCGATGGCACGAATACAGCGGTTCCGAATGATTTTCCTTTAAGGTCTCACTGAACCGACACATTTCAATTGAAGGAAAATCATTCAGAACCGCTGTATTCGTCCCAGCCCTAGCAGATCTGCATAAACACAGGTTTCTTATATGGAAATGAGTAATGAGAGAGGGTGTTTATCAATAATAACTCCAGGGAGATGTGTGTCTTTAGTGCACAGTTATTATAACAGGACACATTTCTCACCTCAATGCAATAGCACCCAATGACTGTGATGACAGCACCAGAGAGTGTTGTCATCCCTATAAAACCGGAGATAAAGACTGACAGATGCCAATGGCATTGTGGGGCCTTAATGACATTATAACTTGTGACTTTCCTCTCCAGAGTTTTCCCACACTCTGCCCATTCAGAGAGTGCAGGCTTGCACAAAGGAAGTGTGCCTTGTTAAATGCTAATCTGTATTTAGAAAGGTATCTTCAGCAACAGCACACTTGGGAATACGCTGAGGTTAATATATTTCAATGAAGAGCCTGATGTACACAAGCAACATCTTAAACTCATTTCCAAATAATAATGAAACTTCATATAGAGTATGGGCAGCCTAATTATTCCAGTGAGGACGCAAGTCTTTACGTTGTATACAGTCCAGACCATTTCTTAGCTTTTATTCCATCTTCAGAAACAACCTGTGATGTGTTTGTATACTGAATAAAACCTGAATATATTAATTACCTAGAGACTATTTAACAAGCAATACTTGGTGTTGGTGAATGACATCGTGTTTAACAGATATTTTATATAGAAAATGACCTCTTTCTAAATCACAAATGATTACATATTGAAAGATCTGTTTCCACTTGTGATCCGAATCTCTGTAATATTTTGTAGTAACAAATAAGTGAGCCCCTCCTCTCCCTCTCCTCATCACTGGCATGCGTGCGGGATAACAAGCTTCATGGCCTGCCTCTGTGGGGGTGGGGACACTGGGATCTGTGAGGGAGTTTTCCACTGTTTCCCACACTCTCTATCCATTCATTGCATTCAATTGGGTAACAAAAGAAGTGTGTCTTGTTACACATTACATTAGTGATGGTGTTTGATCTCCCATTGTTGCTAAAGGAAAGCTTACTCCCAGCAGACCATCTGGATCCTAATATATGTCATCCTCCAGAGTCCGGCAAGCTTTTGAAAGTCACTTCACCTGTTGCTGTTTCACTCTTTCAAGCTATTGCAATGTGTTAGTTTTCTCTTCTAGCTTTACCTTTATAACTGATAAACCCAGCGAGATGTCAGAGCGCTCTGTTATCACTCTCTCTTGGAAGAATACAAGTACAGTAACACTTATTTAAGATTATACTTTTTGAATGTGTCTGTTTGGATACAGTTACAGGTTCATATGCCTATCTGTATACTACAAGCCATGCATCTTAATATCAGTACTGTAACATTACAATTACATTAGGTATTGCTGTGCATATTACATAATTTTTACAAATGAATGGCAGGGTAGGGTACTGTGTTTGAGAGACTGAGGCTGAAGAAACTGGCCAATACAGTAAAGCATAGATCTACTATATATCATGTATTCATCTGCAGATTATTTTCTGCTACAGTATTACTCTTTGAGGTCCTGATATTGATCCTGTTCTAGAGAATATTCCTTCTATGCAGTTTTAGCTCTGTCCCGTATCCCAACACATCAGCCCTCAAGCACTCCCCATTGTATCACACACCTCTATTCAGCAGCAGGAGGTCTATTGTTCTCCCGCATTGTGCTGTCAGTTTAGCAAGTCTTGGATAAAGATTTCCTTATCGTCCCTGTGAATGCATTGATTGTGCACCAGTGTGGGAAACTCCAGCCTTGCAGGGACCCACAGATTGATATGCAGATCTCATAGAGTAAATGGAAGTGTTTAATGTCAGGTATAGCTGAATATCAAGGTATGTGTGTGTGTGTGTAATATACAGTATGAGCAGATATGTGTGTGTAATATTCACTGCTGATCAGAGAAGTGATTATATTTAAGAAAAGAAGAGACGCACAGTAAAGAAATATAGTTCAATTGTTTTATTTGATTCACACATGAGACACGTGTCATTCACAGATTTCAATGCTGGATTCATCAGACAGTTCTGCCAATACACTGCATTGATAATGCCTTCATACTGGCTACTCGAACAGTCCATTTCTACAGATACTCTGCACTCTGATTTACAAAATCACTACCACACCTTGAAGAAAACTTCAAGACAACATATTTCTTCTAAGATTCGCTCAGCATGAGCTACTCTTTGAGATACTGCCTTTATAAAAGGCACAGATACACATTATACAGTGTATAAAATACACATTACACAGTATATAAAACACTTCCTTCAGTGTTTTTTTACAGATACATTTTGAGACAGTCACTCTTTAAAATGCTTTTCATCAAAGCACACACACTTCTTGTCTGACAAGATACAATAAGAGGATATTGCCTTCTCAGAAGACAAACACATAACTATATGTTTCTTAATACTTCTTTACAATGAAAGATCAAGTTCATATTTTAGGAATATTATTTTCATTAATAATACAGATTTCTTGTGTAACAAGATACACTAAAGAGATGCCACCTTCAGAACAGGTCGTTATATAAATACTGTTTGAAATATTTCAGTGTCACTTTATAAAGAAATACCAAACAGTTTCAGCAATGCATACACACGTCCTGTGTAATTATATACAATTACAGATATATTGCCTTCACAAGAGGCATCAATACCCATACTATTTAAAATAATTCCTCTACAAAGAAAAATAACTTTTAAACAATTCAAAAATCATTAGCATTAGCTATGCACACACAATTCTTACGAGACAAGATACTATTCAGGATATAGTGCCTTCACAGAGGACATAAAACCCATGTTTTAATCATCATAATATTTCCATAAACAGAAATGACTTTTAACTCAATAGCGTCATCGCTGCATACACACTCCTTGTATAACAAGAATGATCAAATCCTATCGCACACAATATTGCCCCAACACTGGGTAACTATTATGTTTCCTTTCAATCAATGAAAGTAGCATTCAAATCTTCTGCACAAGCAAAACAGGAAGGAAAACACCCCCTACACAATGAGAATTACTGGATATGTCCATCATAGACAGGCATGTTGAATTCTGTATGTTCAAAGTGACAGTGTCCGTTGTGATCTACCAGGGCTGCCAGAGGGCACTCTTCACCGGGGTCGCCTCTTTGACGGTGCTCTGATGCACTGGAGAATTCTGCGCAGCTTGGAAATGGTTCAGTAGTTTCCTCTGGGTTTCTGTCTTCATTTCATCCCGGGAAAGGAAGTTCACGATTTCTTGCACACACCTGGAGTAGCCTTCGTTTCCCGTCGCTGGCCGGGGGGAGGCGCTCTGTCTCAGGTAGCAGACGGTCATTTCCAGGATGTCCGCTTTCTCCAGTTTGGAATCGGGCTGCTGCTTCACGAATTCTTTTCCCAGTAACGTCTTGAGCTGCTCGATGCTGCTGTTGATACGATCTCTGCGCATCTTTTCAACCACCGGTTTTCTCAACTGCAAAAAAGAACAAGGCACACATTCAGTTAATAACCAGTTCGTGAGGAATAACAATTGAAGTTTTAAAAACACAAAACATTTCAAAAATAATCACACGTGCTCATTTAGTCTCAACTTACTTTGTTGGTCATTGTCACGTGTCCCTGTGAGTATCCCATAGCTGCAGCGATTGTAGGTGCCATTGCTGGAGTCACGGTGCTGTTAATATCGGTTTCTCTGGAGCTTAGAAGTCTCGGATCTGCTGGTTTTAGCTGCAAGCATCTCCCCTATTTATACTCTCCAGTCTCCATACGCATGTGTGGGTCTCGGGCTTGTTGGAGTTTCTCACACTCGGTAGCCAATCGGCGCGCTCGGGAGGACAATGGGAGAAGCTGGAACTGCCACAAGCTGGATTAAGCGCTTATTGACGGATAAAAGCCAACTCCCAGGAGAGCAGGTGGAGGGGGTGGGAGGGGGCAATAGCGAGTGACTTGCAGGGGGTTGTATGAATCTGGGAAAGTGCTGACCCCACCAAAAGATCAGATCTGCAGCCTGATGTTGGGATCAATGACACTGAAACATCACAGGGCTGGTAACTGAAATAAACACCGGCATGTGCCACATATGTTTGGATAGTAGCAAATGAGCAACGCGGAGAAGCATTATTATCCGATATGACAGAAATGGCGTTTTACTGCACGGGAAAGGAAACCACATTACAGGCAGTAGGCTCTATGGCACCATTAACGGCGCGCTCCCTGAGTAACAGATTGATGTCAATCACACTTTCCCCCAATGAGAAGTGTTTGATCTTTGCGTTCGGCGTCAGGTCTGTGTTCCAGGGCGGAACTTTCCCAGGTTCCAGGCGTGAAGACGTTGTGCACGGCACGAGTTACATATATACTGTATTCGAGTAGACATCCAATAACATATATACATGCGATTAGATTATCACTCAACATACAAGCCGTTATTAAATACCAGACATCTAAACCACATTCGTGTAGATCCTGTAACTATTTGTAATGTGTTTAATAACTATGCAATTGACATGTGTGTTGTAATATAGTTTAGTAGGCGTTTCGCGTCGGAGAACAGTTTGGAAATTGATTTTACAGATACATAAAGATCTGGTTGGTTTGAGTAAAACCTCCTATTGCTCCGGTTTCCAGCACTGTGCATGTGTTTGCGCATCATTATAGTACTGCCTCGGGTTTCTTGCTCTCAATAGAACAGCTGGAGTTGGAGTGGGAAACCCTGCTGAAAGTTGTCCTCTATTCTGTGGGTGATGTTTGGACATCCTTAGAGCAGCTCTTCCAGATGTCACAGATGCAGCTTTCCTCTTCTTGCCGGTAGAGTCTGTGAGTAAAAAGCTGCTCAGAGTTTCCCACACTGTGCTGTGCTGTGCTCGATACAGGACAAAAGCAGCGCGCCGTGCAGAATGACGCATTAGTGACGGTAAGTGGGTCTGTATGGTATGACAGCGAGGGCCTTACGTCACAGACCATCTGGAGGGAAAGGCGATCAGAGGCTGATGGCTTTTCAATAATATCTATTGGCGATTAAGAAATCGGGATCTGTCTTCTATACCGGACATGAGATTCAAAATATCAAAAAGGAAATGATTTATGGACAGGTTGCATTACTGCTGTAATCCAGTGGACATCACAAACCCTTAACATTAAACCTTTTAGAATAAGTGTAGGCATTAGCGATGGGACGAATACAGCGGTTCCGAATGATTTTCCTTTAAGGTCTCACTGAACCAACACATTTCAATTGAAGGAAAATCATTCGGAACCGCTGTATTCGTCCCAGCCCTAGCAGGTCTGCATAAAGACAGGTATCTTATATTGAAATGAGTAATGGGAGAGGGTGTTTATCAATAATAACTCCAGGGAGATGTGTGTCTTTAGGGCACAGTTATTATAACAGGACACATTTCTTACCTCAGTGCAATAGCACCCAATGACTGTGACCAGAGAGTGACGTCATCCCTATACACCCAGAGATAAAGACTGACAGATGCCAATGGCATTGTGGGGCCTTAATGACATTATAACTTGTGACTTTCCTCTCCAGAGTTTTCCCACACTCTGCCCATTCAGAGAGTGCAGGCTTGCACAAAGGAAGTGTGCCTTGTTAAATGCTAATCTGTATTTAGAAAGGCATCTTCAGCAACAGCACACTTGGGAATACGCTGAGGTTAATATATTTCAATGAAGAGCCTGATGTACACAAGCAACATCTTAAACTCATTTCCAAATAATAATGACACTTCATATAGAGTATGGGCAGCCTAATTAGTCCAGTGAGGACACAAGTCTTTACGTTGTATACAGTCCAGACCATTTCTTAGCTTTTATTCTATCTTCAGAAACAACCTGTGATGTGTCTGTATACTGAATAAAACCTGAATATATTAATTACCTAGAGACTATTTAAAAAGCAGTACTTGGTGTTGGTGAATGACAAATTGTTTAATAGATATTTTATATAGAAAACGACCTCTTTCTAAATAACAAATGATTACATATTGAAAGAACTGTTTCCACTTGTGATCTGAATCTCTGTAATATTTTGTAGCAACAAATAAGTGAGCCACACCTCTCCCTCTCCTCATCACTGGCATGCGTGCGGGATAACAAGCTTCATGGCCTGTCTCTGTGGGGGTGGGGACACTGGGATCTGTGAGGGAGTTTTCCACTGTTTCCCACACTCTCTATCCATTCATTGCATTCAATTGGGTAACAAAAGAAGTGTGTCTTGTTACACATTACATTAGTGATGGTGTTTGATCTCCCATTGTTGCTAAAGGAAAGCTTACTCCCAGCAGACCATCTGGATCCTAATATATGTCATCCTCCAGAGTCCGGCAAGCTTTTGAAAGTCACTTCACCTGTTGCTGTTTCACTCTTTCAAGCTGTTGCAATGTGTTAATTTTCTCTTCTAGCTTTACCTTTATAACTGATAAACCCAGCGAGATGTCAGAGCGCTCTGTTATCACTGTCTCTTGGAAGAGTACAAGTACAGTAACACTTAATTAAGATTATACTTTTTGAATGTGTCTGTCTGGACCCAGTTACAGGTTCATATGCCTATCTGTATACTACAAGCCATGCATCTTAATATCAGTACTGTAACACTACAATTACATTATGTATTGCTGTGCATATTACATAGTTTTTTTTATAAATGAATGGCAGGGTAGGGTACTGTGTTTGAGAGACTGAGGCTGAAGAAATTGGCCAATACAGTAAAGCATAGATATACTATATATCATGTATTCATCTGCAGATTATTTTCTGCTACAGTATTACTCTTTGAGGTCCTGATATTGATCCTGTTCTAGAGAATATTCCTTCGTATGCAGTTTTAGCTCTGTCCCGTATCCCAACACATCAGCCCTCAAGCACTCCCCATTGTATCACACACCTCTATTCAGCAGCAAGAGGTCTATTGTTCTCCTGCATTGTGCTATCAATTTAGCAAGTCTTGGATAAAGATTTCCCTATCGTCCCTCTGAATGCATTGATTGTGCACCAGTGTGGGAAACTCCAGCCTTGCAGGGACCCACAGATTGATATGCAGATCTCATAGAGTAAATGGAAGTGTTTAATGTCAGGTATAGCTGAATATCAAGGTATGTGTGTGTGTGTGTAATATACAGTATGAGGAGGTTTGTATGTATTTAAAGAAGTTCAGCACCAAGGATAGCACCTGTTAGCCCAACAGGCAGCCCTCTCCCTCACTGTCTTCACTGCTGATCAGAGCAGGAATTATATTTAAGAAAAGAAGAGACACACAGTAAAGAAATATAGTTCAATTGTTTTATTTGAGTCACACATGAGACACGTGTCATTCACAGATTTCAATGCTGGATTCATCAGACAGTTCTGAGGATACACAATACACTGCATCAATAATGCCTTCATGCAGGCTACTCGAACAGTCCATTTCTACAGATACTCTGCACTCTGATTTACAAAATCACTACCACACCTTGAAGAAAACTTCAAGACAACATATTTCATATAAGATTCACTCAACATGAGCTACTCTTTGAGATACTGCCTTTATCAAAGGCACAGATACACATTATACAGTATATAACATACACATTATACAGTATATAAAACACTTCCTTCAGTGTTTTTTTTACAAATGCATTTTGAGACAGTCACTCTTTGAAATGCTTTTCATCAAAGCACACACGCTTCTTGTCCAACAAGATACAATAAGAGGATATAGTATTGATATACTATTTAAAAAATGGCTCTGCAAACAATAATGACATTTAAATAAATCAAAAATCATTAGCATTAGCTATGCACACACAATTCTTACGAGACAAGATACTATTCAGGATATACTGCCTTCACAGAGGACATGAAACCCATGTTTTAATCATCATAATATTTCCATAAACAGAAATTACTTTTAACTCAATAGCGTCATCGCTGCATACACACTGCTTGTATAACAAGAATGAACAAATCCTATCGCACACAATATTGCCCCAACACTGGGTAACTATTGTGTTTCCTTTCAATCAATGAAAGTAGCATTCAAATCTTCTGCACAAGCAAAACAGGAAGGAAAACACCCCCTACACAATGAGAATTACTGGATATGTCCATCATAGACAGACATGTTGAATTCTGTATGTTCAAAGTGACAGTGTCCGTTGTGATCTACCAGGGCCGCCAGAGGGCACTCTTCACCGGGGTCGCCTCTTTGACGTGGCTCTGATGCACTGGAGAATTCTGCGCAGCTTGGAAATGGTTCAGTAGTTTCCTCTGGGTTTCTGTCTTCATTTCATCCCGGGAAAGGAAGTGCACGATTTCTTGCACACACCTGGAGTAGCCTTCGTTTCCCGTCGCTGGCCGGGGGGAGGCGCTCTGTCTCAGGTAGCAGACGGTCATTTCCAGGATGTCCGCTTTCTCCAGTTTGGAATCGGGCTGCTGCTTCACGAATTCTTTTCCCAGTAACGTCTTGAGCTGCTCGATACTGCTGTTGATACGATCTCTGCGCATCTTTTCAACCACCGGTTTTCTCAACTGCAAAAAAGAACAAGGCACACATTCAGTTAATAACCAGTTCATGAGGAATAACAATTGAAGTTTTAAAAACACAAAACATTTCAAAAATAATCACACGTGCTCATTTAGTCTCAACTTACTTTGTTGGTCATTGTCACGTGTCCCTGTGAGTATCCCATAGCTGCAGCGATTGTAGGTGCCATTGCTGGAGTCACGGTGCTGTTAATATCGGTTTCTCTGGAGCTTAGAAGTCTCGGATCTGCTGGTTTTAGCTGCAAGCATCTCCCCTATTTATACTCTCCAGTCTCCATACGCATGTGTGGGTCTCGGGCTTGTTGGAGTTTCTCACACTCGGCAGCCAATCGGCGCGCTCGGGAGGACAATGGGAGAAGCTGGAACTGCCACACGCTGGATTAAGCGCTTATTGACGGAGGATAAAAGCCAACTCCCAGGAGAGCAGGTGGAGGGGGTGGGAGGGGGCAATAGCGAGTGACTTGCAGGGGGTTGTATGAATCTGGGAAAGTGCTGACCCCACCAAAAGATCAGATCTGCAGCCTGATGTTGGGATCAATGACAATGAAACATCACAGGGCTGGTAACTGAAATAAACACCGGCATGTGCCACATATGTTTGGATAGTAGCAAATGAGCAACGTGGAGAAGCATTATTATCCGATGTGACAGAAATGGCGTTTTACTGCACGGGAAAGGAAACCACATCACAGGCAGTAGGCTCTATGGCACCATTAACGGCGCGCTCCCTGAGTAACAGATTGATGTCAATCACACTTTCCCCCAATGAGAAGTGTTTGATCTTTGCGTTCGGCGTCAGGTCTGTGTTCCTGGGCGGAACTTTCCCAGGTTCCAGGCGTGAAGACGTTGTGCACGGCACGAGTTACATATATACTGTATTCGAGTAGACATCCAATAACATATATACATGCGATTAGATTATCACTCAACATACAAGCCATTATTAAATACCAGACATCTAAACCACATTGGAGTGTGAAGACGTTGTGCACGATGCACGGCAAAGTGTCTTCGACAGACACGAGTTCTAGAACTGTCACAAGAAGCACAGCTGAACAGCAACTCCTAGAAGAGACCTCCAGTCTCTCCACGGTATAATAATGCAACTCCAGCTTTCATTGAACGTGGGAGCCTACGCTGCGCAAAGCTTCCCACTGCCGCTCCTATTCATTGCTTTGGACACTATAACAATAGACGCGTGCCTCGTTACACAGCACATAATTCACATAGGTGTCCTTTTGATTGTGAATATTAGAAACGCTACACCCCAAAGACCATACGTGTGGGAATAACTGACAGCGTTACTCGTATTCATAACCCATCTATCTCAAGATCTTCTCTCAACCATTCCATGTTCACTTCTCATCTGTCTCTACGCAATCGTTTTACATAATTAAACATAGAACACTGATGTTACCAAAATAAGCATTGCAAAGTATAAAATGCGCCGGTGTGTTTCTCGCACCAAGCTGCACGTGTGTTTGGAATGTGACGGACTCGGAACGTTCTGCAGTCTGTTCTCAGGTCACAGAATATCATATCCCGTCCCGTCCCGTCCCACTCCCCTGATGGTGCTGACGCTTTCTATTATGAAGACGTTTAAAATAAACTAAAGCATTCCTGTTTTCAGCTATTATTAGTCCCAATAAACACATCAATAAAGAATACCTAACAGGTCATATGATCAGGAGCCAAATTGTAACTTCCTGAAGTTGCTACTCCCTACTACAGCACTGACTCCCAGTCTGCTAGGTCAGTAGCAGTCTCCCTGGCCTCAGGGTTGAACAGACCGCTAGAAGTGTGGATCTTGCACTCCGTGCAGTTTCTCACACACACATGCATTCAGCAAGACAATGGGAGCAGCTGGAATCCCCACATGGGAAATGAACCGCGTGAGCTGCAGTCTAATCCCCCCTCTACCCCCGTGGGCAGGCGGAGGGGTGGCAGGGACTCGAGAGGCAGTCTGTTCACTGGTTTGTTCGGCTCTGGGAAGGAGCTGACCCCGGGGCTCCACACACAAGCGACCCTGACATCCATTGCAGGCTGATCTTGTGTGAATGTGTTACTCGAATGAATAGATTGCACTGGGCGTTTGTCATGAAAGCAGAAGCACGTCATGACAGGAAAGGATCTGCGGTGATGGCAGCAGTGCCAATAAGCAGGTTCCTATCAGAACGCGTTCCCTAAGTAACACCTTGGAAGAGATAGCACAGATACCGTTTTATTGGTGATACCTTTTCATATAGAATCTGCAGAATCCCTATAGAATATACACTCGCCCTATAGAATAATGTATCTTCTTATGATGAGAAATCGAAAAAGGTGAAGAACAAAAAAAGACGTTTGAATCTACAAATAAAAATAACTTTGGGAACGTAATAAAAGATGTTAGTGTCACATTGAAGGTGATAGCGTGTTTTTAATACAGAAACTAGGTACAGTAACACCGTTTTTGCTATAAATGATTACCAGGTATTTCCTGCTTATTTAAAGACTGTGTTTGCATACATTATCATACATTATGTTACTGGTTCTGTGTCAATGGAAAGGATGTCGCCAGGATATCTTTCTAATTCAGATTCGCATTTAACAAGGCACGCGTCTTTTGTGTGAATGTGTGAACTCTCTGACCTGGTGAAGTGTGGGAAAGCGCTGGAGAGTAAAGTCACAAGTTACGATGCCATAATCTCAGCAACATGTGTTGGTTCATAATGTTTATGAAGACTTTGTAACGACTCCCAGATGCCTACAGTGCAGACTTACTCAATACCACAGGGGAATGTTATCGACACAATAATGAAAGATGGGGCTAAAGTAAATACACCTGCATTTATTATTATTATTATTATTATTATTATTATTATTATTATTATTATTATTATTATTAATACTTATCTAATGTCACAAGACGGGCGTTTTCCATACAACGAAGATATGCGCAAACGGTCATTAAAAAAAGACATTTAAGTGTCTATTTATTATTTGACAGATTTCCCGAGTCAGTGTAAGGCTCGTCAGGAGTACATAAAAGCGATCGATACTGCTAACTGACAGCAATCGGAATATCAGAAAACACTCACCTTTCCCTCCAGATGGTCTGTGACGTAAGGCCCTCGCTATCATACAATACAGACCCACTTACCGTCACTAATGCGTCATTCTGCACGGCGCGCTGCTTTTGTCCTGTATCGAGCACAGCACAGCGCAAAGTGCGGGAAACTCTGAGCAGCTTTTTACTCACAGACTCTACCGGCAAGAAGAGGAAAGCTGCATCTGTGACATCTGGAAGAGCTGCTCTAAGGATGTCCAAACATCACCCACAGAATAGAGGACAACTTTCAGCAGGGTTTCCCACTCCAACTCCAGCTGTTCTATTGAGAGCAAGAAACCCGAGGCAGTACTATAATGATGCGCAAACACATGCACAGTGCTGGAAACCGGAGCAATAGGAGGTTTTATTCAAACCAACCAGATCTTTATATATCTGTAAAATCAATTTCCAGACTGTTCTCCGAAGCGAAACGCCTACTAAACTATATTACAACACACATGTCAATTGAATAGTTATTAAATACATTACAAATAGTTACAGGAACTACACGAATGTGGTTTAGATGTCTGGTATTTAATAATGGCTTGTATGTTGAGTGATAATCTAATCGCATGTATATATGTTATTGGATGTCTACTCGAATACAGTATATATGTAACTCGTGCCGTGCACAACGTCTTCACGCCTGGAACCTGGGAAAGTTCCGCCCAGGAACACAGACCTGACGCCGAACGCAAAGATCAAACACTTCTCATTGGGGGAAAGTGTGATTGACATCAATCTGTTACTCAGGGAGCACACCGTTAATGGTGCCATAGAGCCTACTGCCTGTAATGTGGTTTCCTTTCCCGTGCAGTAAAACGCCATTTCTGTCATATCGGACAATAATGCTTCTCCGCGTTGCTCATTTGATGCTATCCAAAGATATGTGGCACATGCCGGTGTTTATTTCAGTTACAAGTCCTGTGATGTTTCAGTGTCATTGTTCCCAACATCAGGCTGCAGATCTGATCTTTTGGTGGGGTCAGCACTTTCCCAGATTCACACAACCCCCTGCAAGTCACTCGCTATTGCCCCCTCCCACCCCCTCCACCTGCTCTCCTGGGAGTTGGCTTTTATCCTCCGTCAATAAGCGCTTAATCCAGCGTGTGGCAGTTCCAGCTTCTCCCATTGTCCTCCCGAGCGCGCCGATTGGCTACTGAGTGTGAGAAACTCCAACAAGCCCGAGACCCACACATGCGTATGGAGACTGGAGAGTATAAATAGGGGAGATGCTTGCAGCTAAAACCAGCAGATCCGAGACTTCTAAGCTCCAGAGAAACCGATATTAACAGCACCGTGACTCCAGCAATGGCACCTACAATCGCTGCAGCTATGGGATACTCACAGGGACACGTGACAATGACCAACAAAGTAAGTTGAGACTAAATGAGCACGTGTGATTATATTTGAAATGTTTTGTGTTTTTAAAACTTCAATTGTTATTCCTCACGAACTGGTTATTAACTGAATGTGTGCCTTGTTCTTTTTTGCAGTTGAGAAAACCAGTGGTTGAAAAGATGCGCAGAGATCGTATCAACAGCAGCATCGAGCAGCTCAAGACGTTACTGGGAAAAGAATTCGTGAAGCAGCAGCCCGATTCCAAACTGGAGAAAGCGGACATCCTGGAAATGACCGTCTGCTACCTGAGACAGAGCGCCTCCCCCCGGCCAGCGACGGGAAACGAAGGCTACTCCAGGTGTGTGCAAGAAATCGTGCACTTCCTTTCCCGGGATGAAATGAAGACAGAAACCCAGAGGAAACTACTGAACCATTTCCAAGCTGCGCAGAATTCTCCAGTGCATCAGAGCCCCGTCAAAGAGGCGACCCCGGTGAAGAGTGCCCTCTGGCGGCCCTGGTAGATCACAACGGACACCGTCACTTTGAACATACAGAATTCAACATGCCTGTCTATGATGGACATATCCAGTAATTCTCATTGTGTAGGGGGTGTTTTCCTTCCTGTTTTGCTTGTGCAGAAGATTTGAATGCTACTTTCATTGATTGAAAGGAAACACAATAGTTACCCAGTGTTGGGGCAATATTGTGTGCGATAGGATTTGATCATTCTTGTTATACAAGGAGTGTGTATGCAGCGATGACGCTATTGAGTTAAAAGTCATTTCTGTTCCTAGAAATATTATGATAATTAAAACATGGGTTTTATGTCCTCTGTGAAGGCACTATATCCTGAATAGTATCTTGTCTCGTAAGAATTATGTGTGCATAGCTAATGCTAATGAATTTTGATTTATTTAAAAGTCATTCTTTTTTGTAGAGGAATTATTTTAAATAGTATGGGTATTGATGCCTCTTGTGAAGGCAATATATCTGTAATTGTATATAATTACACAGGAAGTGTGTATGCATTGCTGAAACTGTTTGGTATTTCTTTATAAAGTAACACTGAAATATTTCAAACAGTATTTATATAACGACCTGTTCTGAAGGTGGCATCTCTTTAGTGTATCTTGTTACACAAGAAATCTGTATTATTGATGAAAAATAATATTCCCAAAATATGAACTTGATCTTTCATTGTAAAGAAATACTAAGAAACTTATAGTTATGTGTGTGTCTTCTGAGAAGGCAATATCCTCTTATTGTATCTTGTTAGACAAGAAGCGTGTGTGCTTTGATGAAAAGCATTTTAAAGAGTGACTGTCTCAAAATGTATCTGTAAAAAAACACTGAAGGAAGTGTTTTATATACTGTATAATGTGTATTTTATATACTGTATATTGTGTATCTGTGCCTTTGATAAAGGCAGTATCTCAAAGAGTAGCTCATGCTGAGCGAATCTTATATGAAATATGTTGTCTTGAAGTTTCCTTCAAGGTGTGGTAGTGATTTTGTAAATCAGAGTGCAGAGTATCTGTAGAAATGGACTGTTCGAGTAGCCTCTATGAAGGCATTATCAATGCAGTGTATTGTGTATCCTCAGAACTGTCTGATGAATCCAGCATTGAAATCTGTGAATGACACGTGTCTCATATGTGAATCAAATAAAACAACTGAACTATATTTCTTTACTGTGCGTCTCTTCTTTTCTTAAATATAATCACTGCTCTGATCAGCAGTGAATATTACACACACATATCTGCTCATACTGTATATTACACACACATACCTTGATATTCAGCTATACCTGACATTAAACACTTCCATTTACTCTATGAGATCTGCATATCAATCTGTGGGTCCCTGCAAGGCTGGAGTTTCCCACACTGGTGCACAATCAATGCATTCAGAGGGACGATAGAGAAATCTTTATCCAAGACTTGCTAAATTGACAGCACAATGCGGGAGAACAATAGACCTCCTGCTGCTGAATTGAGGTGTGTGATACAATGGGGAGTGCTTGAGTGCTGATGTGTTGGGATACGGGACAGAGCTAAAACTGCATACAAAGGAATATTCTCTAGAACAGGATCAATATCAGGACAACAAAGAGTAATACTGTAGCAGAAAATAATCTGCAGATGAATACATGACATATAGTAGATCTATGCTTTACTGTATTGGCCAGTTTCTTCAGCCTCAGTCTCTCAAACACAGTACCCTACCCTGCCATTCATTTGTAAAAAAAACTATGTAATATGCACAGCAATACCTAATGTAATTGTAATGTTACAGTACTGATATTAAGATGCATGGCTTGTAGTATACAGATAGGCATATGAACCTGTAACTGGGTCCAGACAGACACATTCAAAAAGTATAATCTTAAATAAGTGTTACTGTACTTGTACTCTTCCAAGAGAGAGTGATAACAGAGCGCTCTGACATCTCGCTGGGTTTATCAGTTATAAAGGTAAAGTTAGAAGAGAAAATTAACACATTGCAATAGCTTGAAAGAGTGAAACAGCAACAGGTGAAGTGACTTTCAAAAGCTTGCCGGACTCTGGAGGATGACATATATTGGGATCCAGATGGTCTGCTGGGAGTAAGCTTTCCTTTAGCAACAATGGGAGATCAAACACCATCACTAATGTAATGTGTAACAAGACACACTTCTTTTGTTACCCAATTGAATGCAATGAATGGATAGAGAGTGTGGGAAACAGTGGAAAACTCCCTCACAGATCCCAGTGTCCCCACCCCCACAGAGACAGGCCATGAAGCTTGTTATCCCGCACACATGCCAGTGATGAGGAGAGGGAGAGGAGGGGCTCACTTATTTGTTACTACAAAATATTACAGAGATTCGGATCCCAAGTGGAAACAGTTCTTTCAATATGTAATCATTTGTGATTTAGAAAGACGTTGTTTTCTATATAAAATATCTATTAAACAATTTGTCATTCACCAACACCAAGTACTGCTTGTTAAATGGTCTCTAGGTAATTAATATATTCAGGTTTTTTTCAGTATACAAACACATCACAGGTTGTTTCTGAAGATGTAATAAAAGCTAAGAAATGGTCTGGACTGTATACAACGTAAAGACTTGCGTCCTCACTGGACTAATTAGGCTGCCCATACTCTATATGAAGTGTCATTATTATTTGGAAATTAGTTTAAGATGTTGCTTGGGTACATCAGGCTCTTCATTGAAATATATTAACCTCATCTTATTCCCAAGTGTGCTGTTGCTGAAGATGCCTTTCTAAATACAGATTAGCATTTAACAAGGCACACTTCCTTTGTGCAAGCCTGCACTCTCTGAATGGGCAGAGTGTGGGAAAACTCTGGAGAGTAAAGTCACAAGTTATAATGTCATTAAGGCCCCACAATGCCATTGGCATCTGTCAGTCTTTATCTCTGGGTGTATAGGGATGACATAACTCTCTGGTGCTGTCATCACAGTTGGGTGCTATTGCATTGAGGTGAGAAATGTGTCCTGTTATAATACTGTGCCCTAAAGACACACATCTCCCTGGAGTTATTATTGATAAACACCCTCTCCCATTACTCATTTCAATATAAGTTACCTGTCTTTATGCAGACCTGCTAGGGCTGGGACGAATACAGCGGTTCTGAATGATTTTCCTTCAATTGAAATGTGTCGGTTCAGTGAGACCTTAAAGGAAAATCATTCGGAACCGCTGTATTCGCCCCATCGCTAATGCCTGCACTTATTCTAAAAGGTTTAATGTTTAGGGTTTGTGATGTCCACTGGATTACAGCAGTAATGCAACCTGTCCATAAATCATTTCCTTTTGGATATTTTGAATCTCATGTCCTGTATAGAAGATACATCCCGATTTCTTAATCGCCAATAGATATTATTGAAAAGCCATCAGCCTCTGATCGCCTTTCCCTCCAGATGGTCTGTGACGTAAGGCCCTCGCTATCATACCATACAGACCCACTTACCGTCACTAATGCGGCATTCTGCACGGCGCGCTGCTTTTGTCCTGTATGGAGCACAGCACAGCGCAAAGTGCGGGAAACTCTGAGCAGCTTTTTACTCACAGACTCTACCGGCAAGAAGAGGAAAGCTGCATCTGTGACATCTGGAAGAGCTGCTCTAAGGATGTCCAAACATCACCCACAGAATAGAGGACAACTTTCAGCAGGGTTTCCCACTCCAACTCCAGCTGTTCTATTGAGAGCAAGAAACCCGAGGCAGTACTATAATGATGCGCAAACACATGCACAGTGCTGGAAACCGGAGCAATAGGAGGTTTTATTCAAACCAACCAAATCTTTATATATCTGTAAAATCAATTTCCAAACTGTTCTCCGAAGCGAAACGCCTACTAAACTATATTACAACACACATGTCAATTGAATAGTTATTAAATACATTACAAATAGTTACAGGAACTACACGAATGTGGTTTAGATGTCTGGTATTTAATAATGGCTTGTATGTTGAGTGATAATCTAATCGCATGTATATATGTTATTGGATGTCTACTCGAATACAGTATATATGTAACTCGTGCCGTGCACAACGTCTTCATGCCTGGAACCTGGGAAAGTTCCGCCCAGGAACACAGACCTGACGCCGAACGCAAAGATCAAACACTTCTCATTGGGGGAAAGTGTGATTGACATCAATCTGTTACTCAGGGAGCGCGCCGTTAATGGTGCCATAGAGCCTACTGCCTGTGATGTGGTTTCCTTTCCCGTGCAGTAAAACGCCATTTCTGTCATATCGGATAATAATGCTTCTCCGCGTTGCTCATTTGCTACTATCCAAACATATGTGGCACATGCCCGTGTTTATTTCAGTTACCAGCCCTGTGATGTTTCAATGTCATTGTTCCCAACATCAGGCTGCAGATCTGATCTTTTGGTGGGGTCAGCACTTTCCCAGATTCACACAACCCCCTGCAAGTCACTCGCTATTGCCCCCTCCCACCCCTTCCACCTGCTCTCCCGGGAGTTGGCTTTTATCCTCCGTCAATAAGCACTTAATCCAGCGTGTGGCAGTTCCAGCTTCTCCCATTGTCCTCCCGAGCGCGCCGATTGGCTACTGAGTGTGAGAAACTCCAACAAGCCCGAGACCCACACATGCGTATGGAGACTGGAGAGTATAAATAGGGGAGATGCTTGCAGCTAAAACCAGCAGATCCGAGACTTCTAAGCTCCAGAGAAACCGATATTAACAGCACCGTGACACCAGCAATGGCACCTACAATCGCTGCAGCTATGGGATACTCACAGGGACACGTGACAATGACAAACAAAGTAAGTTGAGACTAAATGAGCACGTGTGATTATTTTTGAAATGTTTCGTGTTTTTAAAACTTCAATTGTTATTCCTCACGAACTGGTTATTAACTGAATGTGTGCCTTGTTCTTTTTTGCAGTTGAGAAAACCAGTGGTTGAAAAGTTGCGCAGAGATCGTATCAACAGCAGCATCGAGCAGCTCAAGACGTTACTGGGAAAAGAATTCGTGAAGCAGCAGCCCGATTCCAAACTGGAGAAAGCGGACATCCTGGAAATGACCGTCTGCTACCTGAGACAGAGCGCCTCCCCCCGGCCAGCGACGGGAAACGAAGGCTACTCCAGGTGTGTGCAAGAAATCGTGCACTTCCTTTCCCGGGATGAAATGAAGACAGAAACCCAGAGGAAACTACTGAACCATTTCCAAGCTGCGCAGAATTCTCCTGTGCATCAGAGCCCCGTCAAAGAGGCGACCCCGGTGAAGAGTGCCCTCTGGCGGCCCTGGTAGATCACAACGGACACTGTCACTTTGAACACACAGAATTCAACATGTCTGTCTATGATGGACATATCCAGTAATTCTCATTGTGTAGGGGGTGTTTTCCTTCCTGTTTTGCTTGTGCAGAAGATTTGAATGCTACTTTCATTGATTGAAAGGAAACACAATAGTTACCCAGTGTTGGGGCAATATTGTGTGCGATAGGATTTGTTCATTCTTGTTATACAAGGAGTGTGTATGCAGCGATGACGCTATTGAGTTAAAAGTCATTTCTGTTTATAGAAATATTATGATAATTAAAACATGGGTTTTATGTCCTCTGTGAAGGCACTATATCCTGAATAGTATCTTGTCTCGTAAGAATTGTGTGTGCATAGCTAATGCTAATGATTTTTGAATTGTTTAAAAGTTATTTTTCTTTGTAGAGGAATTATTTTAAATAGTATGGGTATTGATGCCTCTTGTGATGGCAATATATCTGTAATTGTATATAATTACACAGGAAGTGTGTATGCATTGCTGAAACTGTTTGGTATTTCTTTATAAAGTAACACTGAAATATTTCAAACAGTATTTATATAACGACCTGTTCTGAAGGTGGCATCTCTTTAGTGTATCTTGTTACACAAGAAATCTGTATTATTAATGAAAATAATATTCCTAAAATATGAACTTGATCTTTCATTGTAAAGAAGTATTAAGAAACATATAGTTATGTGTGTGTCTTCTGAGAAGGCAATATCCTCTTATTGTATCTTGTTAGACAAGAATTGTGCGTGTGCTTTGATGAAAAACATTTTTTTCATATAAATCGCTGTCTCTATATTCCTTTGTAAAGAAATACTGAGGTGTTTTAAATACTGTATAATGTGTATTTTATACACTGTATAATGTGTATCTGTGCCTTTTATAAAGGCAGTATCTCAAAGAGTCGCTCACACTGAGTGAATCTTATATGAAATATGTTGTCTTGAAGTTTTCTTCAAGGTGTGGTAGTGATTTTGTAAATCAGAGTGCAGAGTATCTGTAGAAATGGACTGTTCGAGTAGCCTCTATGAAGGCATTATCGATGCAGTGTATTGTGTATCCTCAGAACTGTCTGATGAATCCAGCATTGAAATCTGTGAATGACACGTGTCTCATGTGTGAATCAAATAAAACAATTGAACTATATTTCTTTACTGTGCATCTCTTCTTTTCTTAAATATAATTCCTGCTCTGATTAGCAGTGAAGACAGTGAGGGAGAGGGCTGCCTGTTGGGCTAACAGGTGCTATCCTTGGTGCTGAACTTCTTTAAATACATACAAACCTGCTCATACTGTATATTACACACACATACCTTGATATTCAGTTACACCTGACATTAAACACTTCCATTTACTCTATGAGATCTGCATATCAATCTGTGGGTCCCTGCAAGGCTGGAGTTTCCCACACTGGTGCACAATCAATGCATTTAGAGGGACAATAGGGAAATCTTTAACCAAGACTTGCTAAATTGACAGCACAATGCGGGAGAACAATAGACCTCCTGCTGCTGAATAGAGGTGTGCGATACAATGGGGAGTGCTTGAGGGCTGATGTGCTGGGATACGGGATAGAGCTAAAACTTCATATGAAGGAATATTCTCTAGAACAGGATCAATATCAGGACATCAAAGAGTATTATTGTAGCAGAAAATAATCTGCAGATGAATACATGATATATAGTAGATCTATGCCTTAATGTATTTGGCCAATTTCTTCAGCCTCAGTCTCTCAAACACAGTACCCTACCCTGCCATTCATTTGTAAAGATTATGTAATATGCACAAAAATACATAATGTAATTGTAGTGTTACAGTGTTAAGATGCCTAGCTTGTAGTATACAGATAGGCATATGAACCTGTAACTGGATCCAAACAGACACATTCAAAAAGTATAATCTTAAATAAGTGTTACTGTACTTGTATTCTTCCAAGAGAGAGTGATAACAGAGCGCTCTGACATCTCGAAGAGAAAACTAACACATTGCAACAGCTTGAAAGAGTAAAACAGCAACAGGTGAAGTGACTTTCAAAAGCTTGCCAGACTCTGGAAGATGACATATATTGGGATCCAGATGGTCTGCTGGGAGTAAGCTTTCCTTTAGGACAATGGGAGATCAAACACCATCACTAATGTAATGTGTAACAAGACACACTTCTTTTGTTACCCAATTGAATGCAATGAAGGGATAGAGAGTGTGGGAAACAGTGGAAAACTCACTCACAGATCCCAGTGTCCCCCACCCCCACAGAGACAGGCCATGAGGTGCAATTTTGTGTCTGTGTGTGGGGTGTGTGGGGTGTGTGGGGTGGGGGTGGGGGGGGGGGGGGGGGGGAGAGTGGTATCATGGAATTCTTTTAAGAAAACAAAATGCATAAAGCCAAGTATAGTCCCTACCACCAATATAATGCAGCATTTTTCTTAAACTAACTGTTTCCCAATAGCAGCTTTTAAAAAGTAATCTTTAATTTTTTTGGCACTTTATGCAGTGTTAGCATTAAATTAAAACTGATAGGAGACTTAGTCAAGTAGAGATACATTTCGGCTTGTGTCTTTATCAGTGTCACCATACTGTATATATATATATATATATATATATATATATACACACACACACACAGACACACACAGACACTCACACACACACACACATTTAAATAGAACTATGAGTACCACGACGTTTTGTTATGGAGAATATCTTTCACATTTGCATTTAACAAGGCACACTCCTTTTGTTTGAATGTGAACTCTTTGAACTGGGGGAGTGTGGGAAAGCCCTGGAGAGTAAAGTCACAAGTTATGACGTCATTAAGGCTCCCCGGACGCAATCTGGCTTTGTTTGCCTCTGGCTGCGCAGCAATGCCATTGTAATCTGGAGCACTCAATTGCTTCAGCAAAAAATTGAATATGTTTGTGTTCATCAGTAGCATCATGCAATAACAAGCACACATGTGTGTGTGTAGACAGCCTCCTTCCACTTAACCTTACCTAACCTAACCGTTACCTGGAAATGCAATACTGTGCTGCCAATCCTTTTTTTCTTTCTTTTTTTCGCTTAGTTTTTCTATGTTTTTTTTTAAATTAACGTTTATATATGTGAGATTAATAAATAGTATATACACTTTCAAAAAAGCTTTCAAGGTCATTTCAATGTGGAAAAACTGATATTTTGAAAATAAATAATATATATAAAAAAAATTCAAAATCGCTCTATACCATATAGATGTATAAAGTCTAACAAAACGAATTCAAAGTTTGAAACTGATTTTGTTTTTTTACAGTTACAATAGGAGCACCTAAACGATCGCCCATTGTCAACTTCAGATATACTAATACATGATGTCCTTTCCCTCCACTTGGTCTATGACGTCAGGCTTTCACTGCGTTAGAATGAATAGTCAATTGCCGTCACTAATTCTTTTGTTCGGTATTGAGCAACAAACAGCCCACTCTGTGGGAAACTGTTCCAGATTTGTACCCACAGTCTTCTATTTGCAGTAAGACCAAGGACACGTGTGACATCAGAAAGAATAAGGGTGGACAGGCATCACCGATAGAAGAGCGTAACGTTTCGCATAGTTTCCTCACTCCAGCTCTTCTGTTAAAATATTTATATTGAACTTTCCAAGCTGATCCATTTAATTAGCGGGCGTCATTTTAAAGAGTAACCGGAACAGTAAACAGATTTACTCAGGTTAACTGCCACATCATATCTAACAATAATGTACTTACCATCTGAATGGATCAGCATGCAGTGAACATACTGAAGAACGATCTCAAGTGAAATATATAACTGCAATATGTGTCGGCAAGATGAAATGATCTCAGTAATCCGCAGAATATTACACCACCAGCTCCAATCATTTTATAGATCCCGTCAAACGCGTAGAAAACAGAACGAGTCACAAGGATGGATTATTTTCGGCTAAATCTACCTGTCATTGTTTATACAGGACAGTAGTTCATCGGATCAAAGCCTGCTACACACAAGTCTTAACACTTGAAACTCTAGGAAAACATCCGCCGACATTAAAGCTCTCAGTCGGGCAGGCCTGGTGTGAATCGCAGGGATCAAACACCGGCGCCCTTCTTAAGTGTGATAAACACTGAGCTGTGAGCACACGCCCTGTATAAACATATTTCATTTCCCTCATTTTAATTTTCAAAAAATGGCTTTCTGATTTTTTGCTTTTTGCCAGTCAATCCATGCCAACACCGACACGTGTGCACCGTTATTTCTTTTATTACGTTTATATTCAGTTATTGTCGAAGACCTCTAGTTCCTTATTTCGAATCTTTGGTGTGTTTTAGTAACCACAGTAAAAACATCTAGCAAAGTCTAATAAAGCGTAGTGAAAGCATGGTAAAGCACAGGTAAGCATTGTAAAGAATAGCGAGAGCATATTGATAAACATGGCAAACCAGAATAAATTATGGGAAATGCATAGTAGCCTATAACCATGGGGAAAGCGTGGTAAATCTGCAAAAATAACCTACAAAAATACTGTGTAAACATGTCTAAGGGTGATGAAGCGAAGGGAGCGTGCCAGTCTATCCAAAATGAGTTTCCAGGAAGACTTTATTAGTTATAACCGCAATGTAACACACGGCTTCCTTGCATGTGCCTGACATATTTATGTGAACAGCGCTTCGCTTCAGTGGGAACCGTCTGATCTTTGCCTCCGGCAGCGGGTCTGAGTTTCGGAGGGTGGTTCTTTCCCAGGTTCCAGAAGCACAGGCCGTACACACAGCTCCCACACGCCGCTTTTACTGACACGCTCCCTCTATCGACCTGGGCGGGTCCCGCGGGTCTTCAGGCGACACGAAGGCAGTAAACCGTGGAGTAATCGATGTGATCTGCTGCTACTGACGCGCTCTGATTGGCTGCCGAGTGTGGGAAAGCAGGATAAGCCTCAGACCCACGAGATCTGACACAGCGCGTGGGCTATAAATACACGAGGTCCTTTGCCATAACCACAGACAAGCAACGGGCTAAAGCATTGCAAAAACAGATCTACTGACACCAAGCGTCAGGACTCAAGACAATGGCACCTTCCACCACGCACAGGGCTTTCCACGTGACAACCAAAGAACAAAATAAGGTAGGGTTTGTTTTAATATGGTTAATGCAGTTTTTTTTAAATATTCTTTTCTCATATTTCGTCTTGGTTGTTTGGAGGGCAAATCACTAAAACTGTTCCGTTTTTTCTCTACAGTTACGCAAACCGATTGTAGAAAAGATGCGCAGAGATCGCATCAACACCAGCATCGAGCAGCTCAAGACGCTGCTTCACAGGGAGTTTCATCAACAGCAGCCGGGTTCCAAGCTGGAGAAAGCTGACGTCTTAGAAATGACCGCGGGCTTCCTGAAAGGACAGGTCAAGACCAGCACCAAACTGGGCTATAGCCAGGGCTTTTCCCAGTGTCTGCAGGAGTCCCTCCGCTTCCTGTCTCTCCAGGCGCCCCAACAAGCCGCTGAGATGAGAGTGAAGGAGCATTTCCACGGTTCACAGAACTCCACCCAGAGTCGCTTCTCTCCCGAGCCTCTCCTGAACTCTGTACCTCCCCAGGTCTGCACGAAACAACCGGCCATCAGCAGCCCCACAGCAGCGTGGAGACCCTGGTAGATCAGACATTAAAGAAACAGAACACACACATCAAATGAAACTAGAGGAGAGCTTGCATTCAAGGTATTCTCTGCGGCGGTGTAGGAATGTATGAGTTCCGTGTATTGTTTCAGTTCACCTGATCAAGGCGAGAGATTCGAAATCTCGCTATTCTATAGAATGTGTTTTGAAATTAGAACACAGCATTGTTCTAACAGTGCGTTTGAATTCAGTTCTACAAGGTTTGTAGGTTTGCACTGATCTGCATTGTTGTATATTACAGTAATTGTATGGGATTGAAAATGTAAGAGAAATGTTCTCCGACCTTTCTGCTGTACACTCTTCTTTATTATAGAGATTGCTCTAGACATGTCCTGCCTTTTGTAAAGGCTTTACTGTGAACTATATTAGGTTCATACCGTATTGTACGTGCTGTCATGGCATATGAACAATATATATGTCAATGTACATTTTTATAATGAATGTGAATGAATGAATTAGCAAGGATGGTTTATATTGCTCTCTCTTGCTAACACTTGTATTTCAGTATCTGGAAAAAAAATGATGTTGTCGTGTTTTATATGAGGCCCCTGAGTAATAAATTCATTTAATTGTACTTTATGTGTTGAGTCGTTTCTTACAGCTTTCTGAAAGGACACTAGAACCCTTTATAAACACAAACACGTGTTCTCTTCCTTTACAAACCATGAAGACCATCCTCAATGACACACAGCGTCTAAAAGCATTAGCAAACTAGCACAGCTCCGTAGAGTCCCAAACACAGAGCGAGTGACTCCCCTGCATATTATATTCTGAAAAAAGGTCATCATTATCCCTCCACAACCTTGTGCTTCCACAACCTGGGAAAGCCCCGCCCACATTCCCACATTTTAATTAACTCCAAGGCGCAAGCTGCCATTAGCACGAATATGTTTGGCGCATGCCCATTCTTAGGAACTGTGACGCGCTAATTGAATGAAGTCTTGACTGTATGCTTGGACACGACTGCCCTGAAAGCCACTAGCTTCAGGACTAAACTCGTATCATAACTGCATGTAAGACCATGCCAGCTATTTTAAATACAGTAGTTTACAGGTCTTAGAAGGATACATCTGCTCAGAACTGCGGGCAGCTATATAGTATAATGTAAATAACGCCGCCCTAAACAGAGGAGTAAACACATCGTGTGTATCTGTGTCCATTCCTAACTGAGCTATACTGTGGACGAAGAGGTCACCTACAGCTTCATTTGTAGTTATATTTTATGTTTTGTTTTTTCAAACTCGCGTCTTGATGCCCATCCAAACGATTGATTCATCCATAGACAATTCAATAATAATTGTTGTTTTAGAATATACCCCCCCCCCCCAAGGAAACAAACAAACAAAAAAAAAAAAACCTCAGAAAAGGTTTGTGTTGTAAACCCTGTATCGTCGTGTTCCGGAGAGGACACCCGCTGTATAATTTTCAGAAACGTGTCTGGTTTGGCTCTCTGTTCCCCTAATAAAAACCGTTTGCATCAAAGGCGTGCAGTCTATCCCGGACAGCTTGAAACACAATAGAAAAAAACGCGCGGTTCCGCAGCCCGTGTCACCCCTACGTGTTAACACCTGGGACCTGAGAAAACACCGCCCCCAGGAACACACAGGCCAGTCCGGGAGATCAAATCCTTCTCATCGGGGCAAAGTGTGATTAGCACAGAGGTGTGGACACACGCCGCTCTTTTTATCTTATTTTATGACGGGCTGATTTTAATCATTTAACCACATCGCGCAAAATTACAAGGAAAGAAAGTTAAAGACAAAAACGTTGGGCTAGCAAACTTTAGAACAATAACGGCAGCCTGTATCGAGAGAAAACGTGCCAAATCTGGCTCTACAGACACACTCTCACTTCCTCAATAACACCAGTTGACATTAATTCGGTCAATTCAGGAAACGCGCAGGTGCGTGGACACTTTTTATTACAGAGGCCTGTAATTACGCTTAGTCTATATAGCACTGTGATTTAAACACTGTAGCCCTACAGCTTCGTGGTGCCGAGGTGATTATACGGTATATCTCATCGTGTACATTGTGGATGGCAATAGTTGTGCTCTCCTAACACATACAAGATAGCAAGCGCAGACTTAGTCTTACGTTTGGATGTATTGGCAGGTCACTTGTAGAACTGGTGCGTCTTTGTGGTTGTTTGCTCTGTAAAGCATGTTGAAAGAAGCTGCATCAAAAGCTTAATGAAACTGCCTAGGAAGAGAAGAAAACCTGCTGATGTTTTTAATGCGTTTGCTTTCAGGAAACTGTAATAATGGATCAAACACACGAAGTACGATTATGCAGGGGCCTCATTTAAAACATAACATATGTATACCTATTGTATATATTTTTTTATTGTTCACCAAAGTAAACTTGTAACAAGCAAATCAAATGTATATACCGTGTCCTTTGTGTCCTGAAAATAGATTAACACGCAACACGAGTTTGTTGAAAAGAGTTTTTCAAAGCCTATTATTTGCAAAATAATATAAGGTTTTGTTTTGCAGGAACTCATTTTGGAGTTTGGACACTTGAAAGGTGGGAAAACGCCCCCCCCCCATCCCCTCCCCCTCCCCCTCCCCCTCCACAAAGGAACACACAGACTCATCTCTAGTGCCAATCACAAAGATCAAATGTTTCTCATTGGAATGAAATCCACGGACAGGCGCCTTTGATTCTCCGAACCCCAATGCAACGCGCTACTAAAAGTATTGCCTGAATACATTACGGCTTGAAAGGCAACTCGTGATGCATATTTGGATACTGAATGCTATGAATGTGAAAATGTCCTACAGAAGTTAAGTGTCAGATAAACCCGCCATGAAGGTTTACGATAGGGAAAGGTGTGGGACTACTAAAACCAGAGCCTAAATATTATGCAAAGGGGCTGGGTCTTATTCAGTCTTTCACATTGGAGGGCTCGGTCTAGATTTATCATTTATTACCTTTTTTCATAATTTAATATGCAGGGGAGTGACTCGCTCTGTGTTTGGGACTCTACGGAGCTGTGCTAGTTTGCTAATGCTTTTAGACGCTGTGTGTCATTGGGGTTGGTCTTCATGGTTTGTAAAGGAAGAGAACACGTGTGTATGTTTATAAAGGGTTCTAGTGTCCTTTCAGAAAGCTGTAAGAAACGACTCAACACATAAAGTACAATTAAGTGAATTTATTACTCAGGGGCCTCATATAAAACACGATAACATATTTTTTTTCCAGATACTGAAATACAAGTGTTAGCAAGAGAGAGCAATATAAACTATCCTTGCTAATTCATTCATTAACATTCATTATAAAAATGTACATTGATATATATTGATATATTGTTCATATGCCATGACAGCACGTACAATACGGTATGAACCTAATATAGTTCACAGTAAAGCCTTTACAAAAGGCAGGACATGTCTAGAGCAATCTCTATAATAAAGAAGGGTGTACAGCAGAAAGGTCGGAGAACATTTCTCTTACATTTTCAATCCCATACAGTTACTGTAATATACAACAATGCAGATCAGTGCAAACCTGCAAACCTTGTAGAACTGAATTCAAACGCACTGTTAGAACAATGCTGTGTTCTCATTTCAAAACACATTCTATAGAATGGCGAGATTTCGAATCTCTCGCCTTGATCAGGTGAACTGAAACAATACACGGAACTCATACATTCCTACACCGCCGCAGAGAATACCTTGAATGCAAGCTCTCCTCTAGTTTCATTTGATGTGTGTGTTCTGTTTCTTTAATGTCTGATCTACCAGGGTCTCCACGCTGCTGTGGGGCTGCTGATGGCCGGTTGTTTCGTGCAGACCTGGGGAGGTACAGAGTTCAGGAGAGGCTCGGGAGAGAAGCGACTCTGGGTGGAGCTCTGTGATCCGTGGAAATGCTCCTTCACTCTCATCTCAGCGGCTTGTTGGGGCGCCTGGAGAGACAGGAAGCGGAGGGACTCCTGCAGACACTGGGAAAAGCCCTGGCTATAGCCCAGTTTGGTGCTGGTCTTGAGCTGTCCTTTCAGGAAGCCCGCGGTCATTTCTAAGATGTCAGCTTTCTCCAGCTTGGAACCCGGCTGCTGTTGATGAAACTCCCTGTGAAGCAGCGTCTTGAGCTGCTCGATGCTGGTGTTGATGCGATCTCTGCGCATCTTTTCTACAATCGGTTTGCGTAACTGTAGAGAGAAAACGGAACAGTTTTAGCGATTTGCCCTCCAAACAACCAAGACGAAATGTGAGAAAAGGATATTTAAAAAAAAACTGCATTAACCATATTGAAACAAACCCTACCTTATTTTGTTCTTTGGTTGTCACGTGGAAAG